>NW_005435063.1:485804-497521 GCF_000147415.1 Chlorella variabilis
TCGTGATCGTCGGGACCGAGGGAGGGGGCGGGGAGGCAGGTGGGCGAGGGATGCGGTGCCTGCCACGGCCACACCCAGCCGTGGCCTGGCCCGTGCAGCAGGCGGCTCCACGCTGCGCTGCTCGCGGCACGGCCCCCGCCCCCTGCGCTGATGCCCGGGCGCTGCGCGCCTTGCCGCGGCCCCTGCCGCGGCGCCTGCCTGCCCCCGCGCCCGCCCCGCCCCGGCCCTCCCCGCTCACTTGGGTGGATCTGCAGGTCGGCGAATGTGGCCCTGAGCAGCCAGCGCACCGCCTCCCACTTCACCTCCGGCTGGTAGTCAAGGTTGAGGCGCAGCGGCGTGGAGAAGACGGCCTCGCGCCACGTCTTGCACACCAGCGCAAAGCGCTGCAGGTCGCGCACCAGGCGGTACGCATCCTGCCGCTCCTCCCCCAGTACCGCTTGCAGCACCAGGCGCAGCAGGTCCACAGGCAGGCCGTGGCCGTCCTGCGTGGCGGGGCAGGCGGGCCAGGCGCGAGAGGTGGGCGGCGGCGGCGGGCGGCGGCAGCAGGCCGGCAGCAGCGGGTGGGAAGCGGCGGCAGAGGCGCTGCGACGTGCGTATACACTCAATGCCGCCGCTGGTGCAAAGGGCGGGAGAAGCCGGGCAAGCCACACACGGGCGGCGGCGCCGCAATACTCACCATGCTGGCTTGACAGGCTAGGCGCTGAGCTCAGAGTGGAGCCGTGTCTGAGATGCGGGACCGCGTGGATGCCGCTTTCCACGTGCGGGCGGCGGGCGGTACGGCGTACCTTGTCGCCGCTGTCGCTGCGGCACAGGTGGCCTTTGCTCTCCTGCGCTGTGTGGCGCTCCTGCTGAGCTCTTCTTACCATCCACTTATCTAGTGCTCGGTTTTGTCATTGATAGTGTCAGGATGTCAACTGCACAGGCACAAGATGCACAGGCAGGCGCTCCACTCCTTGCACAGAGGCGCTCTATCAACGAAAGCGTCAAAAGCTGCGTCCAGCTGTGGACGTCGGCCCCACTACTGCTGGCGCCGCCCCTGCTGCCGGCTGCCCACCGCCCAGGCCGCCCGCTCCCGCAGCTCGAGGCTGTAGGCCGGCGGCAGCTGGCCGGCGCGCAGGATGCGGGCGCTGCCGCTGAAGAAAGGGCGGAACTGGTGCATGAAGTGGGTCAGCACATTGGCATCAAAGATGTTGCCGCAGGCCTGTGCGCAAAGAGCGGGGCTCATGACAGGATGGGAAGGCGGGCGAAGGGTTCCTGCGAGCGGCCAGCCGTAGCTGCGCGCGGCCGGGGGCCTCACCTGCCGCCGGTCGTCCTCTGTCGCGCCTGCGGCATGGCGGCGGCAGGCACGCGGCGGCGTGGATGGGACGCCTGCCAGCTGCAGAAGGGAGAGAGACAGGCGCGGCAGCTGCAAGGCGCGGCGGCACCGGGTGCACCAGGTGTGCCGGGGACCTGCCTGGCGCGGCGGTGGCCCCCTCGTCCAGCCCCACAAAGCGCTCAACCTCCTCCACAAACGGCAGCTCCTCACGGCCGGTGGCCCGGTGCAGCACGTAGCCAGTGCCTGCCAGGCGCAACGACATGCAGGCACAGACGGGTGGGCGGGCTGGCCATTGTTGGCGGCAGCAGAGGGCACCGTCGGTCGAGAGCTGCCACCTCAGCAAGCGATGCAAACCAGCGCGCCAGGAGGGGCAGGAGGGGCTTCTGCGCACACACCCCACCATGCTGCTCGCTCGATGCCTCCCCCGGCAGGGATCCTGCCCCTCACCGTTGGCCAGGTTGTATGCGCCGTGCTCGGCCTGCCAGGTGCGGCACACGGTGGGGTACTTGCGCATGGGCTGCCCCTTCTTGTTGAAGTGGGCAAAGATGCGCGGGTTGTCGGTGGTGGGGGACAGCTTGGGACGGTGGCAGGGGTGCAGGGCGGTGGCGAGGTCCCGATCCTCCCTGGGGGGCGGGCAGGCAGGCAGGCAGGCAGGGGCACGCGTGTTCCGATTGAGCTGAGCAAACCAAAGCAGCCAGGTGGAGCCAGCCAGGCATGCATAGCGCGCCGCTCGCCTGCGCTGCGGCGCGCGCAGCCGCGGCCCGAGGCTGGACCAGTAGGCTCGCACGCGGTGGGCGGGCGACACGAGCGCCGCATCAAAGATCAGCACGTTGCTGCATGGGGTTGAGGCATCGCTGGGCGGGAGAATCATGCAAGGGAGGGTGTAGCAGCAGCAGCAGCTGGCAGCGCATGGGCTCAGCTGCCCTCACGGCTGGAAACAGGGGGCCGGGGTGCATGCATGCGGTGGGCCTGCAGCACGATGCCATGCAGTATCCACTGCATGCCTGCAGCGCAGCATGCGCTTCACGGTGTGCCAGTCCTCCCGAATCGCCGGCTCCTGGTGGTCGCTTAAGTCCACTGCAGCAGCGGCACGCAGCCCACAGCCACAGCCTTCACCCCAGCCCAATGCGAGATCGCCGCAGGGCATGGGCCAGCGCGCCAGGCGGGGTGCACGCCCCGCGGCAGCCACCGCGTTTTGGTTTGCAGCCCGCCCGCTTCCCTGCCCGCCGGCTGCTGTGGCCCACCATTCTCAAACAGGAACACGACATCTGGGTTGACCTCCTTCACCCACTCCAGGATCTGGGCGGCCTGGAAGAACAGGCCGGACCGGGCGCCCCGCAGGCCCAGCTGCGCGCCCCGGTTGCTGCGGCTCAGGTCCTGGCACGGGAAGCCGCTGCACAGCAGGTCGATGCGCCCCAGGGACCTGCGGGCGCGGGCAGGCGGCGGGGGCAGGCAGGGGCAACATGCGGCCAAGCCTGGAACCGCCGCTCTGAGCCGGGTAGGGGAGTGGGCATCCAGCGGCCGGCAGGGCTGCAGCTGCCAGCTGGAGGATGCCTGCCCAGCAGGAGGTGCAGCGGGAGATGAGGAGGCACCCCCGCCTCTCTCTGCCCCTCGCCTGATGTGGTCCCGAGTGATCAGTCGCACGTCCTGCGGCAGCGCCGAGTGGGCGCTGGCCAGCGCCGAGTCGGGCAGCGCGGCGGGGCCGTGGCGTGCCTGCAGCCGGCGCAGGTGGTGGTCCGCCATGCGGCGCACCGAGGGGGACACCTCCACGGCATAGTACCTGCAGCGCAGTACCAATTGGCCCCGCCTTTTGGGCCGTGCGAATGAAAAATAACAGCTTGTCGCCGCTCCTCCCTGCTCGGCGCAGGCCCCGCTGTGCACCGGCTAGCACTGGGCCTAACAAGAGGTATTCGTGGGTCTGCAGCAGGAAACACGCCTACCTGTCCACCCGCATGCCGGCCCGCAGTGCCCCGCACACGGCGGTGGACAGGCCAGCGAAGAGGTCTACCAGGCCAATGCTGGGCCCAGTGACTGGACCGCTGGCGGAGCCAGGAGCACTGCCGCTGGCCGGCCCAACCGCTGGGGCTGGCGGGCCCACCCAGAGAGCTCGCGAGGGGCCGGCTGGTCGGCCGTCCCACACCTGCGGCTGCTGCTGCGGTGGCGGTGGCTGCTGCTGCTCGCACTGCTGCCGCTGCTGTTGTCGCGGTGAAGGTGGCCGCTGCTGCTCGCCCTGCTGCCGCTGCTGCTCCCGCTGCTGCAGCTGTCGCGGTGAAGGTGGCAGCTGGTGTGGCCACTGCTGCTGCTGCTGCTGTGCCCGCCGTGCTTGGCGCTCCTCATTCAGCTGCCGCAGCAGGCTGTTGGTGACAGCAGGCGCGGCGGGTGGGGGCTGCGCTGGTGCCCCTGACAGGCCTGGTGCTGCTGGAGCAGGGGGCTGCCTTGACGGAACGCCGCTGGCTGCTGCTGTCGGGGTGCCGAGGAGTGGGAGGCTCTCTTGTGCTGGCACCTGAGTGGGCACCGCGCACGCCCCTGCCCCGCTGATGCTGGTAGCTACAGGTGCGCCGGCGGCTCCTCGGCTGGCTGCCCCAGCCAAAGGTGGGCGGGTTGAAGGTTGGCCGGCAGCGACGCCGGGCAGACGAGGTGGCGGGTGGCCGCTCGCCTCCCCTGCTCCCTGCGTGGGTGCTAGCTGCAGCGCCGGAACCTTGGAGCACACACCGCTGCTGCCAAGGCTGCGCCTCTGCCTGGGCGACGGGCTGGGGGAGTCGGAGTCGTCGCAGAGGTCCACAAGGTCCACCACCTCTGCTGGGCGCTTGCTCATGGTGCACGAGCTGAGAGGGCTGAGCAGACGGGCAACACAGGCCGGGTTTGCTGTCCTACAACCAGCGGCGGCGGCCCGTCGAAGAAAGCTGCTCAACATCTCATTACCAGGGTTTCAGGCACTTGAAGTGCTGAGGAGCAGAGGAGGCTTCAGGCCACCAATCCGCCCTTGCAATGCTCCCGACTGCGCCCGTGACCGCGCCGCCTTGGCGGTTGCCCAGCCGGTGCCAGCCGCCGAAATAAGGGGCTGCAGGTACGTGATTCTACAGCTACATCAGCCAATGCGACAATCCACTAGCCAAGAAAAACAGTTAACATGCATCAGGCTCATTGACCCTCATCCACTCTCGTACATGTGCTCGCGTTGGCTGCCGGCGGTGCCACAGGAGGCGCTGCCCTGCCAGGTGCGGCTCCCTCACGCCCCAATGCCTAGCATGGCAAAGTACTCGCGGAGGTGCTGGTTGGCCTCCGGTTGCCCTTGTGGTGCCCCTGCGGCATGCTGAGCCTGGGTGTGTGCAAGCTGGTGCTGCGGAGCGGCAGCAGGGAAGACAGCTGCAGCCAGGTCGTGGGTGGCGGCTGCTGCCTGCTGGTGCCCGGGGAATCCGCCAAACTGCTGCTGCTGCTGCTGCTGCTGCTGCTGCTGCTGCATCGGAGGGGCCTGGGCCCAGGGCTGGGCTGCCTGCGCGTGATTGTAGCTTGGTGCCGGATGGGCAGCAGGCTGCTGCGGCTGATGGAGGGCTCCGGCAGTGCCAGCAGGGAGGAAGGTGGGAGCATTGGCGGGATGGGTGGCCTGGCTGCCGGCCTGCCATGGCATCCCGCTGTAAAGCTGGTACTGCTGGCCCTGGTGCTGCACAAGGGCAGCCAGTGCGGCTGCCAGGCCTGCCGTGTAGCCGTCCTGGAAGCTTATCCCACCAGAGGCACCCGCCTGGGGACCGTGGTAGCCGGCGCCTGTGGCGGCGGCTGTCGAGCCACTCGCCGGGCTGGTGTGTGTGCCGGGGAGCAGGGGGAGCGGGCCGGTGCGAGAAGCGGTGTCTGGCACCGTCGGCGGCAGGTCTCCAAACAGCTGCGCAGCGTGCGGCGCCGGTGCGACGGGCGCGGGGCTGGGCGAGTATGGGGGCGGACTCTGGGCCGACGCGCCGCTGCCGCCTGAGCTGGGCGCATCGGCGGGCCAGTGAGGAGAGGGGATGGGAGTGTGTGGCATGGCCGGGTCGCCAGCGGCAGCGCTGGCGCTGGCACTGGCGGTGGGGACTGTGCTGGCCGCCAGCTGGCGCAGGGCCCTGCCCGCCGCCTCGCAGTCGCCTGCGTGAGCCACCAGCTGCTCCTCCACCCTCAGCAGCGGGTCCCTCAGGCCCAGGCTGGCAGCCAGGCTCTGCAGCTCCCGCACCTCACTGCAGCCACAAGCAGCAGCAGCGGCGGGGAGGGTACAGATAGTGAGCGGGCCCAGGGCAGCCGGCAGGGGGCAAGGAGGAGGGCAAGGAGGAGCGGCAGCGTGGCCACCGGCGCCTGGCCGCAGCACGCAGCACTTGCAGGGTGTGCGCAGGGCAGGGCAAGCTCGCGGCAGCGCTAGAGCATGCCAGCAACGTTGCCAGCACAGCACCATCCGTCAGGGCTGCACCACCCCTGCCTGAAGCACCTGGCCACCTCCACGGGCACCACCCCGGTGCAGGGCTGGCCGCCGTCCAGCATGCGGGCGGCCACGGCGGCGTCGTAGCCGGCGGCCACGGCGGCGGCGCTGGCAGCTGCAGCGCCGTGCCCGAGGGCGATGAGCTGGCGCAGGCAGAGCGTCTTGCGGTGGGCGCGCACCAGGGCCAGGGTGGAGTCTGCCAGGCCCAGCAGCCGCTCCCGCTCCTGGGCCGCGTCCCACACCTGCAGGCAGGCAGGGAGGCAGGCAGGCAGCAGGCAGGCAGCAGGAGGCGTTGGCGACGGCGGCAATGCGGGCCGGACATGGATGAGGGCAGCGCGGGTCGGCCAGGGGGCGGCTTGACCAGGCAGGGCGCGGCGCAGCGCTCGGCAGCGGCCCGCCTGCTGCACCGCCGCGGCGTCCTCCGCCTTGCGCTGCCTCTCCGCCCGGACCGCCGCCCGCCGCTGCTCCTCCTCCTCGGCCTTGCGGGCCGCCTCCGCATCCTTCCACTCCTCCTCCCGCCGCTCCAGCTCGCCCTGCAGGCAGGCAGCGCAGGCAGTGACGCGGGCGCCACGTCCGCCAGGGAGAGCCGCGGCAAGTCGTGGGCGAGCCGCCAGGGAGCGAGTGACGGGGGTTGGCAAGCAGGGCAGGCGGGGCAAGCAGGGCAGGCGGGGCAAGCAGGGCAGGCGGGGCGCCACCCCTGCTGCCCCGGCAGGACAGGAAAGAGAGGCGAGGCACCTGTGAGTGGCAGCGCGGGCAGTTGAAGATGTAGCACTCCCCCCCCTCCTCCCAGTGCCGGCACAGGGTGAGCTCCAGCGGGCGGCTGCCGCCCGGGAAGCGCAGGCGGCTGCCGGCCAGCGCATCCCCGGCGCCGCCCGCAGCCTTCTTGGAGGCCTTGCTGCCGCCGCCGCCGCCGCCGACCTTGGACACGGCCGCCTGACGGCTGCTGCCCGCGCCGCTGCCCCGGCTGGCAGGGCTGGGCTTCGCAGGCAGGGAGGCGGGCTTGGCGGGCTGGAAGGGTGGCGGCCTGGCCGTCGCCGCCTTGGCCGCGGCCGTGGGAGCGGGGAGCTTCCTGGCTGGCGCGGCCGGCGGCGGCTGCTGGCGAGCGGCTGGCGGCGCGGCGGGCGCGGCGGGCGGCTGCTTGGCTGGCTTGACGATGTCGGCGCCTGCAGGCGCGCAGGCGGGCAGGCAGGTGAGTGCTGCTCGGCGCAGCTCTCTGCCCAGCTCTCCAGGCCGCCACACCACTCTTGGGCTCCCAGGAAATGCCAGGCAGCAGCCTGCACCAGCACGTGTGGAGCAGAGCGCCGGCCAGCGGGCCCCGCGACCTGTGGTGAAGCCGGGGCAGGCGGTGGCCGTGGACGGCTTGCCGCGGGCCGACTTGGAGCCGCGGGTGCCGCCCTGGGGCACCTGGCCGCCGGCGGGGCACGGCACGCGTCGGTCCTTGAAGAAGTAGGAGGGGCGCTGGCGTGCCAGCACCTTGTTCTTGGAAGCCGCCTGGGAGTTGGTCGACTTCTTGGTCATATAGTCGACAAGGTACTGCAGAAACCCAGCAGGTATTGCACCCAGCAGGTATTGCACCCAGTAGGCAGGCAGACAGCAGGCAGAGGGTGTGAGGCCACAGGATGGCAGCACGCGCAGCATGGCGGGCGCAAGCAGACTGCTGCACCCTGCGGCAGCGGCGGCAGGCGGCGGCAGGCGGCGGCGGGGCCCTCACGTCGATGGCGCAGTCGGGGTGGTAGGGCGCCGTGCCGCACGCGGAGCAGTCCACTGCACAAGGCACAGTGCACAAGTGTGCTGCCCGGGGTGTGTGGGAAAGTTTGATGCGTGGCGGCTGCGGTGGCGCACAGGTTGGCAGGGGATGGGCGGGGCGGGGCGCCGGCGGCCCTTCCTCCTGTGGCTGTATTCCGCCCGCCATGGTTTGCCAGTCGCAGGGGCAGCAGGCTGGTGGGGCGTCCCCGATTCGGCCCAATCACTCGAGGGAATTCGGGCACCCCCCTCCGCCTCGCTCACGCATCATGCAGTCTTCAGTGGGGTCCATCGGGATGGTGCAGAGGCTGCACAGGCGCTCCGTGTCCTCCCGCGAGCCGCTGCCATCGGGCCCTGGCGCGGTGGACACCTGGTCGCCAGCCTTCTTGTCTGGGAAAACCATGGTAGATGGTAACAACAGTGGGGCAATGCGATGCAGCAAACAAGAGAGATCAACCATTTTGCAGTCCCTGCTGGCGCCAGCCGGGAGGGCGCGACTCCAGCGTTGAAGCTTTTGAAGCACCGGCAACAGAACTTGCAGCGCCTCCTGCCGTTCATGCTAGGGCCAGAGCGGCGGCGGCAGCTGCCACCACGGCCAGCAGCGGGGCGAGGGACACCGTGCGGCAGCTGCTGCTGGCGGGCGAGGGGGCGGGGGCCGGCGTCGGGGTGTGGGCCTCGCTGGCGGGCGTGGGGATCCCCGTCACCACCTGGTCCTCGCTGACCTTGATGCTGCATGCCCAGGCAGCCAGCAAACCCAGCAGGCGGGATGAACACCTTGCAGGCGCGCTGCATGGAGCTGCCAAGGGGCACGGCGGCGACGTGCATTGCGGGCAGCCGCAGAGGCGGCGACGGCAGCCAGCATCCCAAGCCCCCCACCTTTTCCAGAACTCGAGGGCAGCGGGCATCAGCTGGCCGGGCAGCTGGTACTCGTTTGTGGCGGCCACCATGGCCTGCCCCTCCTCAGTCAGAAGGTACCCAACTGCAGGGCGGGTAGGGAGGGCCCGGCCGCACACGTGTGAGCGGATGGATGGCCTGCTGGCCGCGCTGCCACTCGCACCAGCCTTCGCGACCACCACCTCGCAGCAGCCATCGGCGGCGGCGGCATCCACGGCGGCACCCCGCATGGCGCAGCAAGCCCCCCCGGCACCCACCCGTGTCTTTGATGTAGTGCCCGCGCGGTCCTTTGGCGGTGAGGTCCCGCGGTACGGTGGCAAAGCCCCAGTACAGTATGGGGTACAGGCCGGGCGGGGTGGCATACATGTAGGCCCAGTCGCCGCTGGCGTTGGCGGGGATGGGCGCCCGCGCCGCCAGCTCCGCCACCGCCGTCTCGTTGAGCTGGCCGTCGGGCGGCACAAAGGTGCCGTCGGCGACCTGCAGTACGGCGTACTGCATGGCGGCCGGGTACTCCGCCACGTACTGCCCCACCGGCATGGAGCCGCCGATGGAGATGGCGCCGGGGGTGGCGTTGACCGCCTGCCACGTGCCGCCCACATCCGCGCTGGAAATGAGGTCTGCACGCCAGCGGCATCAGAGCGGTGTGGATGTCGCGAGCACGGCGCAGAGGCATGTGTCCAGGCGCCCGCCGCTGCCCCGGCGAGCCCGGCTGGCGGCGGCGCGAGCCCCGCCCGGCAGAGCTGCCGGCCCAGCAGGCTCACCGTCGCCCCACGCCGCCACCACGTCCTCCAGGTTGTCTGTCACGCCATACTCCCAGGCGGGACATTCGGCAGACAGGTACTGGCTGCAGCAGGCGGCCAGGGCCAAGCATGCAGGCGGGGGCTCGGCACGCTTGGCTGGGGCCAGCACGCTAGGCTGGGGTGCCCGGCGGGCGTCAGCATGCACAGCAGAGGCGTGGGCACTGCCCCAGCCCCAGGCGCAGCCCCACGGGGGCTGCTGCCTCACGTCAGGGACTGAGTGATGGGCATGGAGAGGTTGAGGTAGACCAGGGTCAGGGGCAGGTCGGGCAGGGGGGACTGCGCAGGGCGGCGGCGGCACGGGGGCGGCACGCGAGTCACGAGGCGCTGTGCACGCTCCGCAGGCAAGGCCCGCCCTCCTCGCGCCTCTGCTGCGCATGCACCGCGCCGGTGGTTTGGTGGGGGTGGGCCAAGCTGGGCGTGCATGGGGCGGGCTGCGGGCATGCGGGCGCGGCGTGGGCGGCAGGGGCGCCACCTCAGGGTTGAGCTCCACCAGCTGCGGGTCGTCCCAGGAGCGGATGTCGCCTGTGAGGATGGCGGCCACAGCACACGCGTCCAGCCTGCACGCAGCAGGCGCGGCACCAACACACGGCGGCGCCAGCTCGAGTGGGGATCAGGTCGGCAGGCAAGCAGCGCTGCCTGCCCCGCCAGCCGTTGGGGTGGACGCAGAGCCGCGGCGGCGGGGGCGGCGGCAGGGAGGCTGCGGGCAGGGAACGGGCACCTGAGGGGGGTGGAGGCCAGCGCGGGTGCATTGTAGAAGATCTCAGAAGGGGACCAGCCAAATGGGAACTGCAGGGTGGGGCTGCATGGCGAGGCAGGCAGGCAGGGAGACCGTCAGGCCCTGTGCATGGTCTCATCATCTGCCTGATGAGGCGGTCTGGGGGCGGCGGCCAGGCTGCACAAGCTCGCCTGGTCCAGCCCTGGTTGAGGTCGTCAGCCAGGAAGGCGGTGATGGCGCTGGCAAAGTCGGCCACCTGGCCGTCGGCGGCCACCATGTACCCCTCCAGCTGCATGCTGCACGATGGTGTGGGAGGAGCGGGGCAGCGGGGCGCATTTGAGGGCGTCCTCGAGAGCGGGAGGGTAGGGGGGAGTGCACGGCGGCTGGCGGTGCCGCCGACGCGGGGCATCAACCGCATTCTGCGTGCTGCCGACTGTGCAGGGTTGGCTGCTGCTCATGCTGTGCCTGCCAGGCAGCAGGTCAGCCACCTGTGGTCTCGGGTGATGGTGAAGTTGAGGTCGACGGGTGGCAAGCCTGCGGTGGCGGCAGCGTCCTGCGCCTCAGCGGCGACCTCCTCCATCTGCGTCAGCCAGACCCTGGCGGTGTTCACAGCCAGGTTGTAGGTGTCCTCGGCCTCCGCCATGCTGGGCAGCACCAGGAGTGCCCCCAGCACCGCCAGCGGCATCAGGGTTCGAAAAGCCCTCATCGATCCGCCCTTGCACAGCGATACACAGCTGCGCGCGGTCGATGCGAGGCTTACGGAATGCCAGGCAGGCGAGGCCGAGTCGGAGGTTTCTCGATGCGGGACAATGGGATGCGCCTCATGCACAGCGCGGGCGGGCGCACGGCGCCACCAACCTGCACCTGCGCATGCCCGACTGGGGGTAGCCTTACAGGTGCCTTGCAGCTGAATGGAGAGGGGTACGTGGAGCGGGGGTGTATGGAAGCAGGGGCAGAGGATGAGCAGCAGAGCAAGCAGGCAGACGCAGCGCAGAGCGGGGAGGCGATCCCGGGCGCGCCCTCACTCCAGCTCTGCCACCACCTTCTTCCTGCGCGCCGGCTTGACCTTGACGCTGCCTGGCGCGGAGTGCGCGATGCGGTGCTGCGTCTTGCGCCGCTCGCTGTCCTGCTGCACACGGCGCAGCTTGGCGGCCTTGTAGATGGGGGCAGGGAGGTGGCGGTTGCGCACGACGCGCGCCACCTCGGGCAGGTGCTTGTGCCGCTCCACAAGCGCCTTGTTGTACTGCAGCTGCTTGCGCTCCCGCGGCAGCAGCGTGCCCAGCTGCTCGCTGGCGTTTGCCTTCCACACCCGCACATTCATGTCGTCGGAGCCTGGGGGGCAGGGCAGGGTGGGGAGGGGCGGGTGTGTGGGGCAGGTGTGGTGGTGCGGTGTGGCTGATGGCGCGTGTGGAGGGCCGGGGAGGGGACCGAGAAGGCCAAGTAGGCAGAGACGCAGGGCAGGCGCGTGGCGCAGCAGGGAGCGCCGATCGCGGCCGGGGGAGCGCATCACGCGCCGCCCCAGCAGCCACACCACACCCTGCGGCCCGCACCTGAGAAGACGTATGTGCCGTCGCCGCTGAAGCGCACCGCAAACACGCGCTGCATGCGCTTGGTGTGGTACACGTCCCGGCTGTGCCCGCCGTTGAAGGTGAAGATGCGCACTGCGGGGGGAGCAGGGGTGGGGGGGAGCAGCGATGAGGATGCGGGAGGACTGGGGCAGCGGCAGCACAGTTGGCGGGCGGGCAGGCGGGCAGGCAGGCAACAACCCAGGCAGCTGAACCACCACAGGCAGCCGACAGCCCAAAAACAATC
>NW_005435063.1:497571-499880 GCF_000147415.1 Chlorella variabilis
GGGGTGAGTGAGTGAGATCGTCACCCTGTTTGGCTGTTGATTGTAACTACTGGGGGCGAGCCGAATCAGGGGCCGCTCGCCCAGGCCTCCATACACACACACACACCACACACACCACCCGCCCACCCGTGAAGTTGAACGCCTCCATGGGGTTCCAGGCCAGCGCGTTGGTGCGCGTCTGCATGACCAGCTTGCGGATGGGGGTGGACGAGCGCAGGTCGTACAGCGCCACGCCGCGGTCGCTGCCCGCGGTGGCAAACACGTCGGGCTCGGCGGGGTTGAAGCGCACTGGGGTGGGGGTGGTGGAAGGAGGAGGGTGTTTGTTGGGGTGATTGACGGGCCCGGCAGGCGCGGCGACGGGCGGGCTTGCTGCGTTGCCCTGCCGCTGCCAGCCCACGGCCCAGCCCTCCCCGCCCCTGCCCCTGCCCCGCTACCGCTCCCTACACCCCCCCCACACACACCCACACCCACACCCACACACACCCACCCGACGTCAGCGTGTCCGCCCCCCAGCTGAACGTCTGCACCGGCTCGGAGCGCTCGTGGTCCCACACCTCCACCGCCGCCCCCGCCGTCGCAAACTGCGCGCGCCCCCAGTGGTGGTCCACGGAGCGGAAGGCGTGGCGCCCCGAAAACTCCAGCACCGGCTGGCTGTCCTCCTGCAGCGGCCCGCCGTCAAACGGCGCAAACGGCACCTGCAGGCAGCGGGCGGTGCGGCGCGGCGGCGGCGGCACTCGGGGCTGGCGCACCAGCGAGCAAGGCAGGCAGGGCAGGCGGCAGGGCAGGCGGCAGGGCATGACGCATGCCGCTGCCATCGCGCCAGCCAGCCGGACGGCCCGGCGGTTGCAGCGCAGCCAGCCCAGACAGCCAGTCAGGTCATGCCCCGCAGCGCGCCCGCCCCGCACCTTCCACAGCTTGACGGTGCAGTCTGTGCTGCACGACACCGCGGCCTCTCCGTCTGGCGTCACGCTGATGCCCTTGATCGCCGCCGTGTGGCCCACCATGCGGCGCAGGCAGCGGCGGGCGGGGATGTCCCACAGCCGCACGTCGCCGTCGGCGGCGCCCGACAGCAGGGAGTTGAGGCGGCGCGGGTTGCGGGCCAGGCACGTGATGCCGTCGTCGTGGGGCAGGGCGGCCAGGAAGGGCTTGGCAAACACACGGTCCAGCTTGGCTGCGCGGTGGGGGGCCGGGGAGCGGGGGCGGGGGTGAGGGGCGGGGCCCAGGTGGGGGGCAGGTAGGCAGGGGCAGGGGCAGGGGCAGAGGGATTCGAGAATGGGGCAGGCCTGGCGAGGTGCGCTGGGCATGCACGCTGAAAGATGCATGACAGATGTGAAAGAGGTGCCGTGCGCCCCTGCCCACCCACCCGCGTTCAACGCCCGCGTGTATTCTTTGGCCTTCTCAAACGGGTGCAGCGCGGGGTCCAGGTTGCGGTGCACCTTCTGCACGTCCTGCGCCCGCTCCCGCGTGCACCCCTCCTCCGACCGGTTGATGGCCTTGACCTTCATGCCTGCCGCCCGCCTGGCCGGCGCTGGCTGGCTGCTGCGCTGGCTGGCTGGCTGCGGGACGCTGGCTGCGCGGTCTAGGCTAAGGGGCTAGCCTGGAGGGAGGACGGCTAGCTCGCGAGCAGCCTGCGGGGCGGGGAGGGAGCGGGGCGGTGGGCGCCTGGCGGCGGCGGCACTGCGTCCGTCTGTCGTGCGTGTCGCTTTGGGTAGCAGCCCGTGGTGGCATGCAGCTGGTCCAGGGCTTGCCTGCGCCTTCACAGCCCCTCGGCTGCTGCTTGGTATGCAAAAGCCTCTTTATCCAGTCGCCTCTCACTGCTGCATATCTGGGTGCAGCTGTAGATTGCGGTGTCTCGCCCTCAAGCGACAACGAGGGGGCTTCCGCGAGTTGGCACTAGCAATGTCGCATGCAGGGGCACTGCAGGCCCTCCAGCTGTGTACTTCTGAGCAGAGTGTTATTGAGGGATAAGGGAGGCGGTATGTACAGGCAAAAAGGCCACCCCACCCCACATGTGCAGGAAGAAGGCAGCCCTTGACAGGCTGTAGCCTGGGCGGCTCAGGACTGTCTGCCAATGTGCTCGTGGCCCTTGCACAGCTTCTGCTCGACGGTTAGCGCCACCAGTGCAGCTTGGCGCTGTTCGGCCTCAGGGCTTCCCGCCTCTTTCTGCCGCCTCCCCTTTCGGCTCCCTGGCCCCTCCCACCTGCTACGGACACAGCCAGCTTACGGCTCCGCGAAGGCGCGTCCCAACCCCTGGGCTCCTGGGCGGGCACCGCACCCTGCCGCCTGCGACGGCAGCCGCCGCCGGGCCG
>NW_005435063.1:499930-501802 GCF_000147415.1 Chlorella variabilis
TGCCCAGCAGTCGGCAGCGGCGCACCGGACAGTAGCCCCACCATAGCCCGCCGCGATGGCTGGCGACGAGGGGGAGGCAGGGCAGGCGGCCAAGGGCGCCGGCGAGGCGGCGCCGCCGGCGCGGGAGCGGCGGGCGCGCTCCGGCCTGCAAATTACGGATGAGAAGCTGCTGTGGTTCCTCCAGAACGAGGCGCTGGGCAACGACGCCTGGCAGCTGCCCAGGGACAAGCCCGCCACCTCCCGTCCCAAGCAGAAGAGCTCCTCACACACCGGCGGCAGCAGCCGCGGCACAGCCGACCCCTCCACCAAGTCTGTCAAGCCGCGGCCGGCAGCCACGACTGCCGCCACCAACGGCAGGCAGCAGCAGCAGCAGCGCAGCCAGCACGGCGGCACGGCGGCCAGGCTGGCCGCCGGCCAGGAGGTGGCCAGCAGCGGCCGGCGGCCGCCAGCACCCACCAAGCCTGCGCCCGCCAGCCAGCCGCCCGCGCCGCCGCCGGCCAGCACCCACCACGCCAACGGCCGGCCGCCCAAGCGACTAAAGGCGATGCTGGTGTCAGACCACATCACGGCCGCCACCCTGCCAGACAGCAGCAGCAGCGAGAGCGAGAGCGAGGGCGAGTCGAGCGGCAGCGAGGATGAGGCGGGGCGGGAGGCGGC
Organism: Chlorella variabilis; assembly: GCF_000147415.1. NCBI lineage: Eukaryota > Viridiplantae > Chlorophyta > Trebouxiophyceae > Chlorellales > Chlorellaceae > Chlorella > Chlorella variabilis. Next base: position 500,588 of record NW_005435063.1, read on the forward strand.
GCGGGCGGCACAGACGGCCTGGGAGGTGGGCCTCAACGGCGCGGGGCTGGTGGAGGATGAGGCGCGCCTGCTGCCACCTGGCGCCAGCGAGGCGGCGTACGTGCGGGTGAGCTGGCGCTGGCCGACCTGGGGAAAGGTGGAGGGCGGCAGCTGCAGCCTCCAGGGCGGCAGCACCAGCGCAGCGGAGTGCTGCGGCGTATGGCCTCGAGGGGCGGGCAGCTGTGGGCTTGGAAATCCAAGGCAGGAGTGTTGGCAGGCAGCGCCTCTGTGCCCGCTGCCCTCCCACCCCGCCCCGCCCCCACCGCACCCGCGCATGCAGGCACGGAACCTGGTGCTGTGCCGGTGGCGGCAGGACGTGAGCCGGCGGCTGGGGGAGGCTGAGGCTCTGGCCTGTGTGCCCCGTCAGGACCGCCCCTACGCCCTGGCAGCCCACCGCTTCCTTTCCACCATGGGTTACATCAACTTTGGGGTGTCGGAGGAGCAGCAGCGCCAGCTGGCGGGCGCCCGCCAGGACGCGGGCAGCGTGGTGGTGGTGGGCGCGGGGTGCGCCGGCCTGGCGGTGGCCCGGCAGCTGAGAGCCGCGGGGTACCGCGTGGTGGTGGTGGAGGGGCGGCAGCGGCCGGGCGGCAGGGTGTGGACGGAGCGGCTTGAGGTGAGAGGGGGCCCCGCCGGCAGCGGCCAGCCATGCCGCAGGCCAGAAATCTCTCCTGCCTGGCACCGCTGCACGCACCGGCCCCCAGCACCCGCCTTGGGGTACAGCCAAGCGTCCCGGCCTGCCCGCCCCTCCCGAACCGCCTCCCCGGCATGTGCCTGCCGCCTGCCGTCCCCGATGCTCCCTCCCCGCCTGCCGCCTGCCGTCCCCGACGCTCCCTCCCCGCCGCCCGCTCGCCGCTGCCGTGTGGCGGCGCCGCGCGTGCAGGGCCCGGGCGCGTGCGGGGTGGCCGACATCGGCGGCAGCATCATCACTGGCATCGACGGCAACCCGCTGGCGGTGCTGGTGAAGCAGATGGGTCTGCACATGGCAGACATACGCACGGGTGGGTGGGTGGGTAGGGGGCTGGGCACACGCATAAAACGGCTGCTTGGGGCGCGAACCCGCTGCACCCGGCCCCCTGGCATCCCTCCAGCCGCCAGCCCCACGCCCTGCTGCCCCAGGCATGCACCTCTGGGCGCCGCGCTCCGCTGGGCGCCCGCTGCGCCGCTCCCTCCTCCCCC
>NW_005435063.1:502268-503141 GCF_000147415.1 Chlorella variabilis
CGCACTGCTTCCTGCCGGGTGGGGTGCCCGTGTGTGTGGTGGTGGTGGTGGCACTGGTGGTGGTGGCGGTGGTGGACGGTGGTGGTGGCGGCAGGGCAGGCGCAGGAGGCCTGCTGGAGGGTAAAGCCGGAGGGTGGGGTGCAGGGAGCGGCCCCCCCGACCTGCCGGCCCGCGCCGCGCTCTCACCGCGCCTGCCCGCCTGCTCGCCCTGCTTGGCGCAGGGTGCAACGGGCGGTGGGTGCGGGAGCTGTGCCGTGAGCTGCCCATCTTCTACGGCAGCCCCGTGAGGGAGGTCCGCCACTGCGCAACAGGTGCCGCCTGCCTTCCTGCCAGCTCCCAGTCACCGCCCCGCCAGCGTGGCCTGCCGCCGGCATTCAAGCTGCATCCGTTGTGGTGGCACTGCCGCCCCAGCGGATGCCGCCCCGCCCAGGGCAGCTCGCCCGCTGCCCCTCCCTTCCTCGTAAACCTCGTCTCCAGCCCCGCCCCGCCCCCGCCGCAGGCGTGGAGGTGCAGACGGAGCAGCACTGCTTCCGCGGGGATGCGGCGGTGGTGACGGTACCGCTGGGCGTGCTGAAGCGGGGGGACGCCGCGCTGCGCTTCGTGCCGCCGCTGACGGAGCGCAAGGCCGGCGCCATCGGGCGCCTCGGCTTTGGCTCCATGAACAAGGTGGGGGCACGCTGTGCTGCGCCACGCTGCGCCGCGCTGCGCCATGTGCTGTGTGCTGCATGCTGTGGTGGTGGGGCCGGCCACGCTCCTCCTGCTGCCAGCACCACCCACGCGCGCTGTGGCCCTGCCCTGCCTGGCCCGCTGCACAGCTGCCGTGCCGTGCCTCTCCCAGGGCCACTCGCCGCCCCCCCCCCCCCCTTGGGCCGT
>NW_005435063.1:503191-503922 GCF_000147415.1 Chlorella variabilis
TCCACCCGCGGCGAGGCCTTTCTCTTCTACTCCTACACACACATCTCGGGGGGCGCGCTGCTCATAGCGCTGTGCTCGGGTGGGGGGCTGCAAGGGGCGGGGGGGAGGGCGGGGAGGGCCGGGGAGGCGTGGGCGCTCCTCGCTGCGTGCCGGGGCACCGCTGATGCTCCGGCCCCGGCAGGCGGCAGCACCCTGCTGCTGGGTGGCTCAGTTTGCGCGTGCGTGTTCTGATCTGACGCTCTGCCTGCTTTGCCCGCCCCACACGCCGGCGCGCCCGCCCCGCAGGCGAGGCTGCCGAGCGGCTGGAGCAGCGGTTTGCCGGGGAGGCGGCCGGGCGGGTGATGCGCGTGCTGCGGGCCATCTACGAGCGGCGGGGCGTGGAGGTGCCGCCGCCGCTGCAGGTGGTGACCACCCGCTGGGGCAGCGACCCCATGGCCTATGGCGCCTACTCCTCCATGCCTGTGGGCACACAGGGCGGCGCGGACTACGACACGCTGGCGGAGAGCGTGGGCGGGCGGGTGAGTTCGGGCAGGGGGTGGCCAGGGCGGCTTGGTGGGGAGGCAGGCAGGGAGGCAGGGAGGCGGGCTGGCAGGGAGGCAGCGGATGTGCAGGGAGAGTGACGGTAAGGGAGGGGGGGAGGGGGCTGCCCTGTGTGCTGTGCTTGCCGCAGCATTTGCTTGCCGCAGCAGGCGGCAGCCACGCGGCGCGGCGAGCGTCGGTGGCGGCATCTA
>NW_005435063.1:503972-519364 GCF_000147415.1 Chlorella variabilis
CACCCCCACCCCCCCCGCAGGTGTTCTTTGCGGGCGAGGCCACCACTCGCAAGTACCCGGCTACCATGCACGGCGCATTCTGGTCGGGGCTGGAGGTGGTGAGCTGAGCTGGCCGCCTTCGCCGCCGCCACACTAGTACTGTGCCTGCCCGCATACCCTCCCACTTGCTCCCTTGCGGCAGCCTTGCCATCCCAGCCAGCCAGCCCAACCCGTGCAGGCAAGAGGCCGCGGGCCTGCCCCGCCCCGTGCCCACGCCCCTCCTGGCTGCGCCGCAGGCGGCAAACGTGGATGCCACGCTGCGAAGAGCGCGGGCGCCGCCGTCGGCGCCCGCCGGCGGCGTGGCGGCGCGGCAGGGCGGCGCGGCGGCGCCCGCGGCGGCGCAGGCGGCCGACGCGCCTGCCGCCGCCGACCAGCACCTGCGGGCGGCTGCCGACCTGCGCCGGCTGTTTTGCGACCCGCAGCACCCGCCGGATGTCGCTGTGGAGGGCATGGCGGCGGTGCACGCGCCGCCGGCATGCGGCGGCGCCGACGGCGGCGTCGACGGCGGCGCCGGCGCGGGCAGCCCCGCGGCTGCGGCTGCGGCTGCGGCGGCTGCGCAGCAGAGCCTGGTGCGTGTGGATCTTGGGGAGTTCAAGGGGGGCAGCCGGCGGGGGCTGGGGGAGCGCTACTTTGTGGTCACCCGCGCCGAGGCTCGCGCGCTGGCGGATGCGCCCAGCCTGGAGGCCCGTGTGGTGCTGCTGGAGGCCACCCCAGAGTTCCAGTTCGCGGGGCGGCAGCAGGCGCAGGCGGCGGCGGTGGCGTCGGCGGTGCGCGGCGCGCAGCAGCGGCGGCAGCAGGCGCAGCGCGGCCAGCAGCAGCAGGCGGGGCGGCCCAGCGGCTTTGTGATCCCGCACCGCAGCTGAGCTGGCGCCGGGCGGAGCGCATTACATTCGCGTGTGACACACACAAACTTGTTATAACAGGAGCGGTTCCACCACCGCATCATCTGTGGACCTGCCCCATGCTGCTGGAATGCTGGCAGGCTTGCAATCGGCTCGATTGTAAGCAAGAGAGGGACGGGTGGGGTTGGCGGGCCACCTGCCGGTCCTGTCGCCGCCGGCTGCAGCTGCTGGTCCCCTCTGTACCCCGCACGTCACGTCGGTGGGCCCCCGCCCAAGATCATCTCCTAACGAGCACCTGATCGATCTCCATACATTTCAAGCTCTCGCCTGATTGCAGCGCGCTGGAAGGGCGGGAGGCACGTGTTTTTCGCCCTGTCCAAGCGCGGGGGACGGCCTGGCATGCCCTGGCATGCGCCCTGACATGCGCCCCATACAATGCAGGCTTGATGGGTGCGCAGGAACTGGCAAACCGCGCAAGTGGTGAAAAGCGGGCAGTACGTGTTGTGGAAACGACCCGGATATGAGGATGAGCATTTTGGCCAGCTGATTCTTCGTCTTCATCATCTTCTCATTCCATTCTGCTAATCCCCTCCAGTGCGCTGCTCAGCTTACCGGCTAAAGGGTTGGCTGCAGTACAGCCATCCCGCTTGTGAATTCGTCTGTCGTGTGTTCCCGCTCCCCTGTCTTCGCGCAAAGAGGCATCCCAGCGGCGTGCAGTAGGCGCTAGGGCCAGGGGAGGGCATGGCGGCGCTCCCTTCCCCTGCAACTGCTGCTGCCGCTACTGGCTCTTGTAGCGGCACTTTACCAGACGCCACAGAGGCGGCAGCGCAAGCAGAAACGGCTGGCAGACGGTCTGAAGCCACAGAGTTGTTCCAGGTGGGTTGACATAGTCTATGGCTGCAGCTGTGGATTGGAAGAGGGGAGCTGCGGCGTTTTTCAGAGGCCTTGAGATCCGCCGCACACGCTTCCGCCATACATGTAGACCTGCTGCGAATGAATGCATGGCTGCCCCTAATCAGAATGCATAAGCCTGACTTCAGGACGACAAGCGGCGCAAACACGACCATGATGCCTCTGCAGCCGGAGAACAGCAAGCCGCCGCCGGCGGCAGCAGCGATGCAGCCAGCGGCAGCGCGTCACGTGGCGGCACCGCACCGCCCGAGTCACGGCATCACCCAGCCGAGGAGGACGCAGATGGCCAGAACAGGAGCCAGCAGACGGCAGTAGGTGCGCGCAGCGCTGCCACTGGAGGCAGCGGCAGCAGCCACTCCATGCCTTCAAGTGGCAGCCCGCCAGCAGCGCAGGCAGCAGCGGTGGACCTGCCCCCAGAGGCTGGCTGCGCGTCAGAGGCGGCTGAGTCACCGCCACAGCAGCAGCAGCAGCAGAACCGTGCCTTGGGCGTGTCAACAGAGCTGGCGGCAGGTGGTGCAGCTGGTGCCAGCATGCGGCCGGGTCCATCTTTGCCATTATTAGAAGCAGCAGCCGCTGGCAGCCTACCCATTTTGTACGGCCCAGGCATGCAGCAGCAGGCGCCAGATGTGGTGCCGCAATTAGATGCCTCACGCACGCTTGGCGACGTTCCCGCTCACGACAGCTGGTGGCAGCAGCAGCAGCAGCAGCAGCAGCAGCAGCAGCAGCAGCAGCTGTCTCCAGGCGCCGGCGCCCCCGCCACCATCCTGCCCTGGGCCTCGCCCGGGCGGGACCCCCTGCTGCGGGGGCGCCAGCCGGCAGGCACGGCTGCGCCCGCCCTTGCACGCTTTGTGCCGCTGTCGGAGGTGGGCACGCTCCCTTGGCTGCACCCGGCGCTACGACAGCCGGCCCGGCCGCAAGCAGCAGCGCTCCCGCGGCCAGCTGGCGGCCTGGCGGGGCAGCAGCATGGCGGCGGCGGCGGCGGCGGCATGAGGCTGCAAGTCCAGGCGCCGGTCATGGGGCCGCCGCCCCCCCGATCCCCTGCGGACCGCTCGCAACCTGACCACCGTGATGGCTCGCCAAGGTGAGCGCGATAGCAGATGGCGGGCACATCAGGCGGCAAAAGCCACCGCCCAATGAGCCCTGGACTGCATGATGGGCCCTCTTGTGTTACAGTCACCCCGCTATGATAGGCCGCGTGAGCAGACCTTGGGCAGGGGGCACACGTGATCAAGGGCATCAAGAGAGGGGGTGGACCATGGAGCACCCTCTCCATGGCTCCGACCACCCTCCCCCCGCATTCGCCGCGGTTCCATGCTGGCTGCGTCCCCCACCTCTGAGCTGCCTGCACAGCGTGTGCCCATTTCCCCGCAGGAGTTGATGCTGCATCTGCAACTTAGGTTTCCCCCGCTAACCTTCCCCCCCCACCACCACCCCACGCTAAGGCTGGCGCCCCCGTGAAAAGCATGTACCCTCGTGAACAAGTTTGAAAGGCATGCCCTTGTCCCATATCGCGCTTACTTCGTATTGTAAGCCACAGTTGTGCGCCAGAGAGTACGCCCCGGTCGCTGGCAGCTGCCACGTGGGCGTAGCATCCCATCCTCCTCTAGCCACTGGCTCGCAAACGCAGGTGTCAGGCCGCGATCGCAAGACGGTGTAGACCGGGAATGTCCCACACCTTCAGCGGGCATCTGTTTATCACCCACCCATGCCCAGCTGAAGATGAGCGACCAGCGCAGCTCCGCTCTGCTCCACACATATTCTCGACTCCAGACCGGGGCGGCGGGCGCAGAAGCAAGCCCCGGGCAGGAAGCGAGCAACGGCGCCAATAGCGGCAGTACGCTGCTGCCCTCGCCGCAACCGCCGCCGGCTGCCTCCCCAGAGAAGGTCAAGAGGAAGTGCGGCAGGCAGCCTGCCACCTCGGTGCTGTGTCAGGTGGGCCACGTATTGCATCCTTGGGAAGGGAGGCAGTGGTGGGGCGACATTGGCAGGTAGGGGGGCGGAGGCTGCGTACCGCCGGCAGCGATGCGCACGCGGCGCTCGGCTGATGCCTGGGCCCGCCCTGACGCCCCGACTCCTCGCTCCTCGCCCACCCTCCGCAGGTGCCCAGCTGCTGTGCGGAGCTGGCGACAGCAGACAGGAGCTACTACAGGAGGTGGGGACGGCGGTGGCGCCTGTTTCAAATGCCTGCAGGCTTGAGCGCTTGCTCACCCCAGGCTTGCTGCCTGTCCCCTGCTCCCCGGCAGGTACCGCATCTGCAAGGAGTGCTCCGTCAAGCCCTCCATCCACCTCTCCGGCTCCCTCCAGCGCTTCTGCCAGCAGGCGAGGCAGCCGCGGCGCGCTGGGAAGGCGCCAGGGAGAGCGACGCACGGCCTTCGAGCGCCAGTCCTCCCCATCTGCATGCATGTGTGTTCCTGCTGCGGTACTGCTGCCGACACCCGCCAACTGTGCCGGCTTGCCTTTGCGCTGCCCGCAGTGCGCCCGCTTCCACCCAGTGGGGGAGTTTGAGGGGTCCAGGCGCAGCTGCATCGCGGCCCTGGCCAACCACCGCACCAGGCGGCAGCGCCTGCCGCACAGCAGCGGTAGCCGCTCCCCCAGCGCCCGCAGGCGGCCGGCGGGCGTGCTGGCCAGGCAGGCTGGCAGCGACAGCGACAGCGAGGCGGCAGGTGCTGCAGACAAGAGCGAAGCGGGGGAGGGCAGTGCCAGGAGTGAGGGTAGGTCAGGGGCCTCGTGCGCTCGCAGCACGCACCACATGGCAGCTAGCGCCAGCCCGGCAGCCTTGCCACTGCAGCAGCAGCAGCAGCAGCAGCCGCAGCACCTGGCAGCCACGCTGCCCAGCAGCAGCAGCCCAAGATCTCGGCTGCTGCCGCAGCAGCAGGGCCCAGGATGGGTTTCTGGCGTGGACCTGGCTGGTGCGGGGATGGTGTGGCAGGCTGCCCCACCGCACGTGCCACCGGTGCTGCCTCGCCCAGCCGCCCGCCCCGAACTGGCGAGCCAGAGCAACGGCGGGGCGGCGATGCAGCATGCAGGCCCAGCAGGCAGCCACCGCTCCATGCCGGCCCTGGCCTCCTACCGCAGTGCGCCACAGTGGCACGTGGCGGCGGCGCCACCTGCAGCTCCTGCGGGCGAGGAGCTGGGCACCACGCAGCCACCAGGGTCGCTGTCACGAGAGCAGGCAGAAGGTCGGAGCGCCCTCGTCCTGCCCAGCAGCCCTGGCAGCGCTGAGAATTGCAGCGGCGAGTGGGGAGCGCCCCTGCAGGCGCCGCCAGCCTTGCTCCCTGCAGTGGTGCTGCCGCCCAGTGCTGCTGGGGAGAGCCACTTTGAGGTGAGCCCTGATGACGTCCACTGCCGGGATGGATGCCTGCCGGCTGAGAAAACGCCTTTTGGCCCGTCTTGCCCTGTGTGCCGCTGAACTTGATGATGCCGCTGCTGGTGCTGTGCAGGGTTGGATTGCAAGCGTGCTGCCAACCGCACCGGACGACCCGTTTGAAGCCCTGCTTGCGGCGCGCCACTGGTGACGCCGGCCGCCCCGCTGGCGAGGGCCGGCCCTCTCCGAAGCCCTCGGTCTCCTTTAGCAAACCAGGCACTTGCCAGTGACTTGTTGCAGTCGTGAATTGTTGATATACTGGCTTATGCCAGCAACTGTGACACACGACAGAAGGTTTGCAGGGGTTGTTGTGCCGGATGGGGCCTGTGGTTGTGGCGTCAGTTCAGGATCTCAGGCAGAGAATCAGGGGCAGTCAACTTCCCCCCACGGCTTCAAATTCCTGACTGCAGTACAGACCTCCTCGAAATTCTTTCTTCTTTTCTGTCCCCTCGAGGTAAAAGGTCCAACAACACTTCTTTGTTTGGCATTTGAAGGTCTTGCTGCTCCTGTAGCACTCTGCCCTGCCAGAGCCTTGGGTTTGCCACCACCCAGGGGGCAGGCCAGGGGCAGGCCACACGCCAGGCCAGAATGCAGGGGCAGCCTCAGATCTCTGCTGCAGCCCAGACGAGCGCCACCAGCAGGGGTCCCAGCCCCGTGGCTGGCGTCCAAGGCAACGCCGACAGCCCGGCCACCAGCGGCAGCGGCGGCGGCGACACCGGATGTCCGAGGGGTGGCACGGCTGGCAGCAGGAAGCGTTGTAGCAAGGGCTCCGCCAGGCGGCGGGGCTCTGTGAAGTGTCAGGTTGGCAGCGGCATGCCCATCCCATTGAACCAGCTTTGACCATAAGAGGCAGCGCCTCTTACCGTGCTTCGCCTTCCTACACCTGCGTGCCGCCCCTCACTGCCACGCTGCGCCCTCACGCCTCTTGCGCCTGGGCCAGCGCTCATTGCAGGTGCCGGGGTGCGGGGAGCAGGTCACGAGCGGCAGGCCATACTACAAGCGGTGAGCAGGGCCCAATCCCCGACCTGCCGAGCAATGCACGAAGCTGCCGACCCGCATGTGCCCTCCCGCCTCCACGCCGAGCCTGCAGTGTCTGCCCCCTGGACACCCAAAACTCTGTCCGTGCACCGACTCCCCCCGCATGCACGTGCACCCTGTTTGCAAATTATGCCCCTTGCCCCCAACACCCACCCACCCCGGGTGACACCGCAGTTACAGGATCTGCGTGGCGCACAGCACGGCGCCGCAGGTGGTGCTGCGCGGCACCTCGCATCGATTCTGCCAGCAGCACGGCCGCTTCCACCTGCTGGCGGCCTTCACCGGCCGGCAGCGCAGCTGCGCTGCCAGCCTGACACGCCACCGCAAGCGCCGGGTCGACGCGCGAAAGCAAGCCGCTGCGGGCACGCCTGCGGGGGCAGCGGCCAAGGCACCTGCCGGCCCTGCCCCGAGGGGCTCAGCAGGCGGCGAGCCCAGCATCAGCAGCTGCACCGGCAGCCAGGACGACAGCATGAATGCCGAGGCAGGCGGCGTGATGGGCAGCAGAGGCGGCAGCGGCAGCAGCGGCCAGACAGCAAGCGGCCTGCGCCAGCCAGGCGGGCAGCAGTGTCCCGCGCCGTTCCAGCGCCACGACAGCAGCCACGGCAGCCACTACAGTAGCGCCACTCCACGCCTGGGCGGCGGCATGCCGGCGGCTGCCGCCCCGCACCCCGGGTCACATCCCGTGCAGCCGCTCCTGCCATCTCACCTATTGGAGGCGCAGCTGCTGCAGGCGCTGGAACACACCGGCACCTGGGCAGCCGTGCCGGCGGGCCAGCAGGCCCCGTCGCCCGGCCTGTGCACCATGCCTGCCTGCCTCTCGGCCACGGCTTCCACACAGGGCCCCAGCCTGCCGCCGGCTCCGCCAGCTGTGTCGCCTGTGCCGATGGTGCAGCACCCTGGCCTGCTGCCTGGCCACTCCTGGGCACCGGTGCAGCAGTGGGCCCCAGGCCCGTGCATGCCCGCCAGCCTGCAGGGCTTGGCAGCGCTGCCTCCACCACCCCCGGCGCCTGGCGCGGCTCAGGGCCCGTTTGGGTGGGGCGCAGGCACAGCCTCGCTGCCGTCCCCGGTGCTGTCCAGCGTTGTGCTGGCGCTGCCGCCGCACGCGCAGCTGGCGGCGCAGCCTGCGGTGCAGCTGGCACCCGCCGCTCAGCCCGCTGTGCAGCCCATGCAGTTGCCTGGCGTCGGCGAGCCTGCGCCTCCTCCTTGCCCCAGCAGCAGCCCCGTGCTGCCGCACCAGGCCACTCACCAGGAGCGTGGCCAGCCAGCGCCCCCTCAGCTGCCGCAGCAGCAGCCTGTCTGTCAGGGGTCTGGCGATGGTGTGGAGCCCCCGCCGCCACCACCGCTTCTGCTGGACCCCAGGTTTGATGATGACCTGGTGAGCTGGCGGCAGCCGCCCGTTTGTGAGCAGCTCCCTCGGTGCTGGGAAGCTGCACGGCGCTGGCCCACAGAACCGCTGTCAGTGGCAGCCTGGGGTGCACACATGCTGCGGAGGCAGTGAGACCTGGCTTGCTGCTGCTTCTGTATGCCGCAGGACTTTCTGGCTGCGGAGCTGTCGGCCGTGCTGTCGGAGGCAGACTCCTTTTGGCTGTGACAGGCCTGCCTGCATCCAGCCAGGCCCCTCTCGGCATTGCCAACTCCTCACGCAGCTCAACAGGCGTGGGCTGGCGGCTGCCCACCTGCCGTGAGCAATGCTTGTGCACCAGGACACTCCCTCTCCCCTTTCAGGCACACAGCCGAGCCAGTTGACTGTGCAGCTGCTTTGCTCTGTTGTTGCCGGCTTGCATGCTCTGGGGTTCTGGCCTTCCCGGCCAAGGGATCAACTGCTTCCCACCCAGGCCTATATCCTTGTGTTTGACCCCATTCCTCTCCCTGCTTCCTTCGTTCCCCGTCGATCCCTGCTTTCAACTCTGCGCAAGCAGCTGCGCCGTAATATCTCATGATTACCCTCAGCAATGCATTGCATTTTGAACGCCTGCGCTGTCCCACCATCGCTACGCAATGCGATTTAGAGCTTGGTACTAGGATCAGTCCCACCTACTACTAACAATTTCATTCGTCCACCAGGCCCCTGTTAGAGCTGAGATCCCGAGCATGCCCTAGCCTGCTAAACCAAGTGCCCTGCTGATCTGAAGAGTGTGGCAGTGACGAGTTCCTGTACCAACTAGGAGGAATGAAACTGGGGGCATGGGAAGGGAGGCTATCGCCGACCGCCCCGCTGTCTCGCCTTCTCCTGGGCAGAAGAGAGCGGCGGCGGCGGCGGCGGCGGTGGCTGGGAGGTGTGGCTGGCAGGTGGGTGGCTGGTTGGTCTCCCGCTGCTGCTGCTGCTGCTGCTGCTGCTGACGACGCCTTCGCCACCAGCGCCGCCCCACCGCCGGTCGCTGGCTGCCTGGCTGCCGTACCGGGTTTCCCCCGCGGGCCGCCTCTGCCAGGTGCCAGCCCTGCGGTGGCGGGCGCGGCCTGGGGCCGCCACGTCAGCGGCCTCGGGGGATTCCAGCAGCACGGCATGCCCCGCGCTGAGCACATCTGCCAGGAAGCGGCTGGGCTCGCTCTCCTTCCTGCAAGCACACAGCGCATTCTCACGGCCGGCATCAGCACCAGCACCTCAGCACCACCAGGCCAGCCAGGCGGGAACAGCACTTGACGAGCGACAACAGCAGCAGGAGCGGCGGCGGCGGCGGCGGCACCAGCAGCCCGTCTCGCCTGCTCTGCGGCCCAAAGTGGCTGGTGTGCAGGGTGTGGGTGAGGCGCAGGCGGTGCTTGGCGCGCGTGAGGCTGACGTAGAAGAGGCGCCGCTCCTCGGGCAGAGAGTCTGGAGAGCCGCCGCCGCTCGCACGCACCAGAGGCACCAGGCCCTCGTTACAGCCTGGAGTTGGCGGTGGTGGAGGGGAGGGGCAGCAGCAAAGGGACGCAGCAGGGGGGCGCAGCAGGAGTGAGGTGCTTGGAAGTGAGCGGCGCCAGCAGGGCTAGAGTGGATGGCCAGGGTGGTGGCGACGGGGCGGCGGGCAGGAGAGGGAGGCGAGCGGGCACCCGGCCCGGCCCTCCCTTCTTCCCTCCCTCCTGTTCCCCCTCACCCGGGATGAAGACCAGCTCGAACTCGAGCCCCTTGGCGGCATGCATGGTCATCAGCCGCACCCCGCGAGCCGCCTGGCCGCCCTCCTCCGCGCCTGCAACCACCGGCGCAGCGGGAAAAGGCAGGCGCTGTCTTGGCTGCCGGCCCACGGAAAGTAGCAAGTGGGCCGAGCGGGCCGTGCCGCCCGATGGCTGCTCGTGCTGCCCACCTGAGTACAGCGCAGCTTCGTCCAGGAAGTTTTGCGCGAGCTGCAGGGGAGGCAGGCTGCCGCTGCCGCTGCCGCTGCTGCTGCTGCCGCTGCTGCTCGACCCTGCCGGCAGCTCGCCATCGGCGTCATAGTCCGTGTCTAGCGCAGCAGCTCCCGACAGCTCGCCGGGCTGGTAGCCGGCCGCAGCAGCCACCTGCGGCAGACAGACATGCGGGCGAGACGGTTCGGGGTTAGGACTTTGCGGCAGGTACAGGCTGCAGGGCGGAGCGTGCCGGGCGTGGAGGCGGCTCGAGGGCCGCCACGCACCAGCTGCTGAATGCGCTGCAGCCGCTCCCGCTCCTCCCCCTCCTTGCTGCTGCCGCTGCTGCAGCCGCCCTCTAGCACGTACCGCTCATATCCTGTCTGCACGGGGCAGCAGTACGATGGCAGGGGGCCCAGGCGGTTGAAGCTGAGGGAATAGGCTATTCCCACAGGCTGTTTTGCAATGCAGGCAGGTAAGCCAGACCGTGCAAGAGCGCCGGCAGCAGCCCCGTCCTCCCCCGCACAGGCGCAGCGGGCACGCATCGCCCCAACGCCTGCCTGCATGCCCATGCTGTGCCAGCAGCGCTCACCTTTGCGAGGATCTGCTCCAGCGCTCTATCCAGCGGCTGGCTGGCCACCGCCGCGTGCAGGCCGGCCATCAGCTCGCGGAACGCCTCCACGGCCGCTGCCGCCTTGGCAGTCAGCCCGAGCTCCTTCCGGTCAGGCAGCGTCGGCAGCACGGGCGCCGCGACGCCGTCGGCTGCCGCCGCCTGGCCCGCGCCGCCGCTGCCAAACAGCAGCGCGCACAGGGTGTGGCCCTGGGCGGCCGCGGCAGCCTGCAGCTTCTCCAGGCTGGAGTCGCCGATGCCGCGCCTGCGCCAGCAGGAGCCGACAGGCAGCAGGCAGCAGCCACGGGAGCGATGATCGGCACAAGAGGAGCACAGCAAGCAGCGCAGCAGGTGGTGCCCTTGCGGCGCCGCACCTGGGTGTGTTGATGATGCGAGCCATGGCCACATCGTCGCGCAGGCTCACCGCCAGCCGCAGGTAGGCCATCACGTCCTGCAGGAGGGAAGTGGACAGAAATGTGCGTGCTGTGTGTGCTGTGGTTGTGTTTGTGTGAAGTAGGGATGGGATGGGACGGCGGGGCGGGGGCAGGCGGGAGGCAGAGCGGGCGTCCGGGCAGGGTCCCGCGCGCGCCGCCCCGCAAGCTTGCCTGGACCTCCAGCCGCCGCCAGAAGGGCACGCCGCCGATCAGCACGTGTGCAATGTTACGCTTCACCTGCGGGCGCGGGCGCTGTGGCGGCGCTCAAGGCTGGGAGCAGCAGAAGGGAGGCCCCCCAGTGGCGGATGCCCACCCACAGACGATCCGCCCAGCTTTGGTGGCGATGCAGGCAGCAGCGGCGTCGGCGGCAGCGTCGGCGGCGGCGCCAGCAGCGGCGCTGCCAGCACAGCACAGCACAGCACAGCAGGCGGCCCAGCCCACCAGCTCCTGCTCCACCAGCCTAGCCTGGATGTGTGTTCGGAACAGCACCGCCACCTGCTCCGCGGGGTGCTCGCCGCTGCAGGCGGGCGGGGGGCAGGCAGGCGGGGAGGTGGTGGTGGTGGGTGGGTGGGTGGGTGGGTTGCCCCTCTGGGGGGGGATGGCGGGCAGGTGCAGGCAGGGCAGCTGGCCCAGCGCTGCCCCCCGGCGCGGCTGGCAGCACGAGGCGGGGGGCCCCAAATGGCCCCCCGACGATCTGCCGCACACGCCTCTGCTGCCGCCACTGGCCCCCGCACCCCCCCAGGCGCACCCGCGGCTGGCTCAGCAGCTTGACCAGCTCGTACTGGCTGCTGTTGGTGTCCTGGAACTCATCCACTAGCACGTGCCTGGGGCAGGCGGGGGGTGTGGGGGTGGGGAGGGGCAGGCGCAGGGCGCTGAGGCATGAAGCCTCCCTCAGCCTGCTGGCTGTGAGTGCCTCTGTTGGTTGTGTGCTGGCCATGCCCCGTGGCAGCAGGCAGGTCCAGCGCCAGCGTCGAATAGTCTGCACGCCTCCTGGCCCGCACCTGAAGCGGCGCTGGTACCGCTGCCGCACGTCGTCGCTGCGCCGGAGCAGCGCCACGGCCAGCCCCAGCAGGTCGTCGAAATCGAGGGCGTTGTTGGCGCGCAGGGCCTGCTCGTACCTGCAGGCGGTACGGGCGGCGGCAGTGCAGCAGGCGGTACGGGTGGCGGAGGTACACGTTGCGGTACACAAGCCACAATCATGCTGCAGGTGGCGTGACACACACACACACACACACGGCGGCAGGCAGCGCGGCCTCACTGTCCAAACCAGGCGGCGATATCGTCAGCCGCCGCCGGCTGCACGGCGGCGGCGCCCTCGGCGGCCGCCAGGTGCTCCCGCACCGCCTGCTCCACCGCCTGCGGCGCAGCCGGGCAAGGCGACAGATGGGCACCGACTGTTGCAGGAGCCAGGGGGCATGCGGTCAAGCAGCAGCATGCAGCCAAGCAGGCTGCGCCCTGGCAGCCAGCCGTCGCACCTGGGGCGTGGCGGCGTGCCACATCAGCATGCCGCTCTTCACCCGGCTGATTGCGTCCTGTAGCGCCGCCGCCTTGGCGCTCACATCCCGCGCCTTCCACTCCGGCTGCTGCCCGCGCACCGCGCGCGCCAGCAGGCGCGCCGACATGTCCTGCTGGGCGGCAGGGGCGGGGCTGTTGGCGGGGGGCGTGGGTGCACGGGGCGGGGCGCTGCCGCGAGTGGGCCGCCACCGAGGGTGGGCGGCCCGCAGCGCAAGATGAGGTGATGGGCCGGCCCACGAGGGCGCCCTTGTACACACACTGGTGCACCCCCACCCCCAACCACCTGCCGGGCCACCGACACCCTGCCCCTGCCCCAACATCCTGTGCCGCCGCAGCAGGGCGCCGCACCTGGTCGTACACCGTGAAGGCAGAGGTCCTTCCCGCGCCGGGCAGGTGGCCGATGTGGCGCTTGAGGATGCGGTAGCACAGGCTGCGGCGCAGAGGGCGGCAAGGCGTACGCTGCGTGAGGCGGTGCGGGCGTGCGGTGTGGCATGCTCGAGAGTGCTGCCTGCGGGCTGCTGCACCCAGGCCCTGCCTGCAAGCGGGCACCAGAAGGGCTGGAGTGCTGCCTGGCTGCCCACCCCCACCTGTGAAATGTCCCTGCAAACAGCTGCTCCCCCGCATCCTGACCCAGCATGCCGGCCAGCCGCTCCCGCATCTCGTTCGCTGCCTGCAGCGCAGCAGCCGCAGCACAACCCGGCGCTCAGGGGGCAGCTTGCATGCAGCAGGCTCGGGGCGGCAGCGGTGCGCTGATGCCGCACGTGTGGGTGGTGCAGAGTATCATACATACTGGGCAGCTGGCCTAGGCTTAGGGACACTGGCCGGCTGGCTGGCTGGCGTGCGGGTAGGCAGGGTGCCGCATGCACTCCAGCGCGCCTTGTTGGTGAAGGTGATGGCCAGGACCTGCCATGGGCGCGCGCTGTGCGCATGGATCAGCTGCGCGATCCTGGCCGTCAGCACCCGCGTCTGCAGCAGCGGCGGCAGCGGCAGGGGGCGGCGGCAGCAGCTCAAATCGGCTTTGTTGCCAGGCATGCGCTGCAGCCGTAGCAGGCAGCCCACCGCCTGCCACGCCGCAGGCCCACCTTGCCGCTGCCGGGCCCCGCCACGACCCGCACCGTCCCCAGGGGAGCTGTCACCGCTGCCAGCTGCTCCTCGCTCAGCTGCTGCAGGTGGGGCAGGGGCTGGGCCACAGAAGAGGCGGCCCGCTCCTGGGGCGGCCCACAGGCGGCAGCGGCGGCGCTGGCGGCGGGCGGAGGCGGCGCCCGCTGCCGATGCCAGTCTGCTGCTGCTGCTGCGCCGCCGCTCTGTGCGCCGTGCCCTGCTGCTGCCGTGACTCTGTGCCACGACAGAGCTCTGCTTTCAGCCGATGCGGCCTGGCGGGAGAACGCTTGGCGAGCGGTGCTGCGCACAGAGCGCCCACCGTGCTGCATAATAAGGCTGAGCCACATGCTGGCTCTCGTTTCAGCGCACACAGGCTCCATCATGGCTGCGGGTTCAGTGGCGGCATGTCAGGTGTGAAGGGCAGGCGCTGCAGGCCATCGTCTGCATGAATAATTGGTGTCGCGGGTTGTGGACAGGAGGAGAGGTTGCATGGAGCGATCAATGCAGCAGCCAGACAGCTGGCCCCGGCGCCGCCGCTTGCAGTGCCGCCACTGGCGGCGCCGCCATCTCGAGGGAGAGGAACCAGACTGGGCAGTCCCTCCTTCAATTTAATGAGTTCCAGGGCTGCCTCCCTCAACTGCCATGACTGGGAGAATGGATGGATGGGTCAGGGGGAAGGGCGCACCATGCACTTGCGGCGGATCATGCGTTGAATTGGAGGAAAGTGCACAACAGGCCCTCCCTCCTTCAAATCGGCCCTCGTCGCTCCCATCGCCCATGATTTTGCCTTTCGCGCTGGTCCTCACAGCCGCCTGCTGCCCACTGTGCCATCCCCCACCGCATCACTCGACCCACCCGGCCCCCCACCTCTCGACCACACGACCTCACGAGCCCTCAGCAGCCATGCGCCTTGCACGCCTGGCCCTCGTGGGGCTGTTACTGGCCCTGGGGAGCGCCCGCATGGCAGGTGGGGATGCAGGGAGGTTGGTCGGGGGGTGGAGCTGCCCCTTGGGGGCCTTCACAAAAAGGCCCCCCCTTAAGGGCTTGCTGCAGCCTGCACACAGCACCACGGCCCCCTCTGAGCTTCTGAACAGCCTATAGGGAGCCGCTGTAGTTTCTGGGGAGGCGCTGGCCTCTGTCTGACCCAGTCTGACAGGCTTCCCGCCGCCGCCGCCTTGCAGCCGCCGCTGCTGGAAGCACCGCCTGCCGCGACAAGCCTGCGCCCGGCGCCTGGTCCTGCAAGCAGCAGCGCGCCTGGGGCAAGTGCGAGGACAAGTGGCTTGTGGCCGGCGGCTGGTGCGTCGCCACCTGCGGCCGCTGCGGCCAGGCGCCCGCCGCCGCCAACATCCAGGCCGACGCGCCCACGCCCGCCGCCGCCAGCGCTCGGGCCGCCGCCTCCAAGCCTGCCATCAACGCCCCCAAGCCTGCCGCCAACGCCTCCACCACCACGCCCTCCAAGCTCCTGTCGGGCAACGTGGGCGAGTACGGCAAGGTGTGTCTGTCTGCGCCGGACAGCAGGGCGGCAGCCCTACCCACCAGTTCCCAGCCTGCCCCTTACCTTGCCCACTGCTGCAGCTCAGCGTGCACCCTGCACCCTGCCTGCCCCCCACCCTGCCCCCTGCCTCTCACCTTGCACCCTGCACCTTGCACTCGCCTGCCGCCCGCCCCCCCCACCCGCAGGTGCTGGGCATGTCCTGGCTCTTCATCTACGCCCAGCGCAGCGGCAAGCTGTCCGCCGCCAACAACCCCATCGACTGGCGCGGCGACTCACACCTCGCAGACCGCGTGCCGGGTGAGGCGTGGGCTTTGGCACCGCCCCCGCGCCTGCCCTCGCTGCCACCCCGCTGCACCTGCCTGTGCCGCCGTCCTGCCCAGGCAGAGGCTGCACGCTCCCCACCTCTCACCCGCTACCGCCTGTTGTTCACCCTTTCCTGGTGCGCTCCCCCGGTCTGCCTCTCTCGGGGCCTCACCCTCCTGCAGGCGGCTTCTACGACGCCGGCGACCACCTCAAGCTTAACTTCCCCCTAGCCACCTCCCTCTCCTTCCTGGCCTGGGGCGTGCTGGAGTTCCCGGCCACCTACGCCGCCACAGGGCAGACAAAGGTGAGGCGGCCAGCAGCGGGGCCGCGGCAGGGACCACAGCGCCGACGGTTCGCAGGCGGCGGCAGCCACGTGTGGAGCATGCCTGCCTCCTGTGCCGCCGCCCTGCTGGCGCCACCTTGCGCGCCTGCCCCGCCTGCC
>NW_005435063.1:524065-527331 GCF_000147415.1 Chlorella variabilis
GCCGCGGCGCTTGTGGCTGCCAGCCTGCTTCCAGACCTGGCGCCGCTCTCCGCCCCCCTTTGTGGCAACGACATGCGATGACACGCCATATCGACCTGCTGCTGCTGCTGCCACCCTTGCTGGCCATCCCGCTGGCTGCCATCCTGCCGCTGCTGCCACCTCCACCGCCGCCCCTGGCTGACCCCTCCACACCCGCCGCTGCCTGCCCGCCTGCCCACCCACCTGCCCGCTCCCTCCCTGCAGTGGAGTCGCTGGACGTGTTTCTGTCCATCGTGGGGGCCGAGGCGGGACACATGGCGCTCCGCAGCCTGGCCAGCGGCGGCGTCTACATCTGCGGAGGCATCTTCCCAAAGGTGGGGCTGGGGCTGGCTGGCCGGGTGGCTGGCTGGGCGGCGCTGGGCGGCGCGGGCAGGGGCGGGGCCTCTGGAGCGCGGCCGCGGCAGGGCGCACGGCAGCGTGCAGGCCGTCGGCACGCCTGCGCTGGTGCTGCGCTCGCCGCCTTCCCCTTGCGCCCACGCCCGCCAGCCGGCCGACCCCGGCTGATCTACCCCGGGCGCCTGCCTCCTCCTGCTGCTGCCCGCAGGTGATGGAGCGGGTGAGTGCTGGCGGCGTGCTGGAGGCCTTCCTGTGG
The DNA here is from genome assembly GCF_000147415.1 of Chlorella variabilis. Classification (NCBI taxonomy): domain Eukaryota; kingdom Viridiplantae; phylum Chlorophyta; class Trebouxiophyceae; order Chlorellales; family Chlorellaceae; genus Chlorella; species Chlorella variabilis. The sequence goes on from NW_005435063.1 coordinate 524,697, forward strand.
CGCGCCTCGCGCTTCCACGACAAGGCACGCGGGCTGCGGGGCAGCGCAGGCGCAGCAACCGAGGGGCGCAGCCCTGACTTGCACCTCCCGCTCGCTTGCTTCGCGCCTGCCCTGTTTTGTTACCTTGCCCACCTGCCCTCCCTGCCCACCTTCTCCCCGTGTCCCTCCCCCATGCGCCGCGCAGGTGCTCAAGGACATCCCGCTGTATGTGGTGACTGAGGAGAAGATCGGGCTGCTGGGCACGCGGGAGCAGGCGATACGCATCGCCGAGGAGCTGCGCGCCGATTCCACCATCGCCTCCTGAGGCCCTGCAGCCGCCTGCCGCGACGGCGGCGGGGCCTGCCCGCCATAATCGCCTGCTGATCCCCTGCAGCGGCCTGCCGCGGCGGCGGCTGGGCGTGCCCACCACCAGGGTGGAGGGGACCGGTGCCCGCCCCAGCGCTGCAGCCATTGGCATGATGGCCCCAGCCGCCGCTGCTCTCGACCCGCATGGAGCCGCACCTCACCGCTCCGCACGCCGCCTGCCCACAGTCTGCAGCCCCCGTTTGGTGCTCCTGCTGTCGTTTGTGGACCCCTTTCCTGCCCTTTCTGCCGACAGCCAGTTGGACCAAACTGTGACCACTGTTGCGTCAAGGCGGGCGCCCCGCATGCGCAGGCTGCCGCCCTCCCCTTGCACATTTTTCTGCCTTCCGCAGTACCGGTGCCGCCGCCTGTCACCCCGTAGCTCATTTGCTGGCCACAACCGTTTGCAAAGCAGGTTATGGAATGTCGATGCTGTTCTGCTGTGCAAATGCGCTGCCTCGAACAACCCAGCAGGGGGATGGGAGGGCGGGAGGGCGCAGTCATCACATGAGCAAGTGCGCCAAGCAGAGGAAACGTGGGGGAAGAGGAGCGCCGAGAGGAAACAGTTTGGAGGAAAGGACGGAGGGAGGGCAGCGGGCAGCGCAGGCAAGGGAGCAAGCAAGGAAAGCAGGTAAGGCAGCTGGCTGGCAGACGCCAAGGCAGGCAGGCAGTCGGGCGGGCAGCAGGTCGCACGGTGGCGGGTGCCCGCCCAGCGCCGCCACTCCATCATGCCAGCCCCTCAGCCTGCAGCCACGGCGCCGTCGGGGGAGCGGGGTCAGTGCGGCCAGCCAGCGCGGCAGCTCGGCCCACTCCCGCCACCCATGCCCTGGCGGCCTGTGCCTGTGCACACGCCCACACGCCCCACGCCGCGCCTGCCTGCCGGCCTCCGCCCAGCCCAGCCGGGCAGCCAGGGGGGGGCGGCGCGGCACGGCGCCTGCCCAGCTGAGGCAGCGGCAGAGACAAAGGGGGCGTGCACGTGCCTTGATGACGTCTATGCCTCGGTTCATGGTGTCGATCATCTGGGCGATGACGTCATACAGATCCCGGGTGACCGGCAGCCCGTCCTGCAGCTTCCACCCCTCCCGGAACGGCGGCGGCGGCGGGATCTTGGGCAGCTGCAGGAAGGGGGGCGGGGGAGAGAGGGGGTGGGGCAGGGCAGGGGGCAGGCAGGCAGGCAGGTGGGGAGGGCACGCCACCCGTGGGCAAGGGGTGGGCAGGGCCGGCGCGAGGGAGGGAGGGGGAGGGCGAGCCGTGGCGCCAGGCAGCGCTGGCGCATGCTGCTGCAGAGTCAGCCAGCAAGCTCATTCGCCGCTCCCTCCCGCATGCCTCCCGTCCTTCACCCCGCCTCCCGTGACACACAGGCACACACGGCCACCACGAACCACACCCCATCACCCACCCCCACACACCACCGCCACCGCCGCCGCCGCGCTACCCCCTGCGAGGCACCCACCTCCTCCTCGTGCTTGGGCTCTGTGTAGAAGCGCTTGTCAAATTCCCACTCCTTGGTCCCGTTGGGAGCGTTGAAGATGGCGCCCCAGGTGTAATGCATCTGTTGGCGTCGGGTGGGTGGCGGGCAGGCAGGCAGGCAGGCATGGTGTGGCGGGGTGACGGCGGCGTGGTGCTCATGCCAGGTGCCAGGGCAGCGGCACGGACCAGGCGGGCTCAGCGGCAAGAGGCACGCGGCGCAGGCGGGCAGGCGGGCGGGCAGGCGGGCGGCGTGGCCTGGGCTGGGCTGGGCCGCACGCGGCGGCGCACACCCACCAGGTGCGCCTTGCCCAGGCGTGCGTCGGCGGGCGGCTGGATCATCGTCACGCTGTCCGGAGGCTCCTGCACGGGCGGGCGCCAGGGCAGGAGAAGCGCGGGCGGGCGGGCGGGCAGGTTCGTACACCCCACACCCCACAGCGTGCACCGCTCGGCGCGGTGCGGGCAGGCGGGCAGGCGGCATGCTCAGAGCGCCGGGGTTGGGGGTGGTGGGCAGGGAAGCGCAGCAGCAGCAGTGGTGCCGTCACTACCAGCGCAGCCTCCCCTCCACACACGCGTCCACCACCACCGCCACGGCCACCACCGCCGCCACCGCCACCGCCACCACCACACACACATGCACCACCCCCACCGCTCACGTGCATGTCCAGCGGTATCTTCTCCAGCGCCGCCGCCACCGAGAAGGCGTACATCTCCCGCACCCAGTCCAGCGCCTTCTTGCACTCCTCGTCGCCCTCAATCTGGGGCGGCGGGGTTGCGGGGTTGCGGGGTGGGGTGCGGGGTGGGGTGAGCAGCGGGGGGGGCGAGG
>NW_005435063.1:527381-527659 GCF_000147415.1 Chlorella variabilis
GATGGGGAGGGCCGGTGGGGGGGATGTCCTCCAGGGGGCCCTCGCTCTCGGGGTACAGCTTGCGCATCACGCCCTGCGCCGGCACAGGAGGCACGGGCTGGTGTGCGCGTGTGGTGCTGTGCTGGCGGCGGCGCACGTGCCGCGCAGGCGCGGGGAGGCAGGCGCGCCCCGCCCCGCACCCGCTCGCCCCCAGCCCAGCCCAGCCCAGGCAGCTCGGCCGCTGTGCCGGCCGCTGTGCCAGTGCCGGGACCAGCCAGTCCCACCGGCGACCCCCCCCC
>NW_005435063.1:528281-528888 GCF_000147415.1 Chlorella variabilis
TGGCGCCCGACTCGGCGGGAGGCATGAGGAAAGGCTTGATGAACACAAAGTCTGTTTCGATCATGTACAGCCAGGGCGCGCGGATGAGGCCCGGGTCTGCGCGCGCCGCGTCCAAAAACTGGCGGATGGCGTTGGGGCGGTCGGCCACCGGGTAGTCGCACCAGGCGTCGCACTCTGGGTGTGGGAGAGTGGGGGGGTGGGGGGGTGGGGGGGGGGCATGCGTATGCCTGTGGGTGTGGGTGGGTGAAGGCGGAGGCGGCCGGCGGGTGCTTGGGGCAGCGGCAGCGGAGCGATGGGTGCCCGCTTGGCGCCCACCCCTGCGGCATAACATCCCCAGCCACCAGCCACCCAGCTGCCGCTGCCGCTGCCGCCGCCGCCGCCGCCGCCCCCCCCCACCTGGGTGCAGCGGCTTGGCCAGGAAGGTGGGCACCCGCGGCGACAGCGCGTCCTGCGTGGTGCGGTGCAAGATGCGGGTGAAGGCCACCATCTTGTCCCCCCCCGGCATCTTCTGCACCAGCTTGTAGGTGCCAAACATGATGAGGTTCTGCGGGGCAGGAGGTGTGTGTGTGTGTGTGTGTCTGTGTGTGTGGAGGGGGGTGGTCAGAAC
>NW_005435063.1:529229-535583 GCF_000147415.1 Chlorella variabilis
CAGCAGCGGCAGAGGGGCGCCAACCAGCGGCAGCAGCAGCGGAAAGGTTCAAGGAGGCGCCGCGGAGGAGCAGCGGGGAGGGTCACGCGGCGGCCTCGGCGAGCGTCAGGCGCAGCGGCGCAGCGAGGCAGCGGGCATGCCCCTGCTTGACGGCCCCGGCCCACTGCTTTCATTCGCCTCACCGCGTGCACCGTGCCCATGAACACAAAGCCGAGGCCCAAGCCGACCAGGAAGCCGGCGGCGAGGAAAGTGAGGATGCGGGCGCGGGTGATGGGCTTGCCGCCGCGCCCCATGGCCTGGAAGCGCGCCGCATCCGACTTTCGCCCCATGGCTGCTCACAAACGCTGCGATGGCTGGCCTGCCAGGCAGGGGAGGAGGGTGCTGCTCGCCGGGCCTGCAGAGCGGCGGTAAGCGAGGGCGGGCACCCCCCTGGCGGCAGCGACAGAAGGCGGCAGGCAGCGGGCCCAGGCCCCAGGCTGCATTTTCCTTGTTGCTGTGGATCTGCCGGCCCTGCTGCGCGCCTGCAGGCGCCTGTATCCTCCGGGCAACGCAACGCCAAGCCGCCCGCTGCCCCCACACCTGCTGCTTTGCCCGGCCCTTGCAACGCTCGCTTCCCTCGAAGAAGGAGACGCCGGTTCCTTGTGCTGCAAGCGGCCGCTGCGCTGCTGGCCGGGCAAAAAAACTGGCACTCGCGCGATCGGCTGCCAGCCCCGCCCCAGCCGCTGCAGCAACCACAGGGGCATCCAATTGTTGGTGCCAGGGGTGGCATCGGCGCCTTTTCCTACCTGCCAGGTTGGCATTGGAAAAATTGCCCCCAGATGGTGCACGCAGCTCGCCCCTTGGCCCCTGTGCTGATCGGTGGACGGCCGGAGAGCCGTTGCAGATTGACAGGGATTCCTGCCCGCTCTTCCTGTGCCCATGCTCCGCACTCTCGCTCGCGCCCTGGCGCAGCAGCAGGCCCGTCTCTTGCCATCGTGCAGCAGCCTGGGTGTAGCCGCAGAGCAAGCCACCAGCAGCTCGTCAGCAGCAGCGGCCAGCAGCAGCAGTCGAGCCTGCTGGCAGCGCCTCCCCAGCAGCTGGCGGGGCCACACCTCCTCAGCCACCGATGAATCGGGAGAGAGGTGGGTAGCCGCGCAGGCAGGCAGGCGCGACCGGGTTCGGGTTGGGGCTGGGCGGGAGGCTACCACCCGCCGGCGCTGCCGCCACGTCTGTCAGCCGTACCCTTGCACCTCTCCCATCTGCTTGCCTGGCCCCCGTGGCTTACTCCGCGCTCCTCCCTCGCGCCTGCAGCATTAGCGTGACGTTCAAGGATGAGAAGGATGGCACAGAGAAGACGGTGCAGGTGCCGATGGGGAAGTCGCTGCTGGAGGCGGCACACGAGAATGAGATAGAGCTGGAGGGCGCGTGCGAGGGGTCGCTGGCCTGCTCCACCTGCCACGTGATCGTGGAGGACCAGGTGGGGTGCCGGCGCTGCCGGGGCGGGCCGGGCAGGCCGCGCACGGCTGGTCGAGCGCTACCCGTGCAGGATCGCTGCCGGGCTTATGCCCCTGCCCCACCTCGCCTGCCTGCCCGCCTGCCCACCTCCCTGCCTGCAGGAGTATTACGACAAGCTGCCGGAGCCGGATGACGACGAGAACGACATGCTGGACCTGGCCTTTGGGCTGACAGACACGTGAGGGTGCCGCGCCCCGCATGCACCGCCGCGCCCGCCCGCCGCGCTGCCACGTGTCTGCTGCCACATGGTCCTGCTGCACGCCTCCTTTGGGCCCTCCCTCTTCTCTGTTTTCCTGGTTCGGGGCCTTAGTTTGGTTGTCCTCGCTTTGGGGTGCAACCAGTCAGGCCGGGTCATTCAGTTCTTCTGCTACCCGGTCGCATGCTGCTCGCTGCGTGTGCGCCCCTCCCCTTCGGTCTGCCGCTGCAGATCCCGTCTGGGTTGCCAGGTCAAGTGCCAGCGCTTCATGGACGGCATAGTGCTGCGCATCCCGTCAGCAAGCGCCGATAACCGGCAGGCATAGGCAGGGGGCAGGCCGCCAGCCGCAGCAGCTGCAGCACTGCCTGCGTAGCGCGGCTGTAGTGGAGTGCCGGCAGCTAGGCCAGCGGTGCAGCCGGTGGCATGCAGGGCCGCGGCAGGGCACGAGGCCTGGCAACCCAGCACGGGATCTGCGCCCCAGGCCCATCGCCCCAAAACTGTTCTCGCTGCTGGCCAACAACATTTGTGGGTGGCATGAGCGCAGCTGCGCTGAAAATGCAAACCATGCGATTGCACATACACAACAGCATGATACAAATCGACCAGTCAACCTTTGCGACGCATGTCGCCCTCGCCTGTTTTCCCACAAACTCTTCTCGCCTGCATGTACGCACTTCCTCACAGCCACCGCCCTTATCCCCTGCAAATACCTTGGCAGACCCTCCCCTTCGTGCTCTTACCCGCCTGTGCAGCAGTGTGCTCTCTCTCTCCCGTCGCTGTTCCCCTGCCTTGCTGCTGCCCCCTGGTCACCCCCGCATCACCGAGCGCCGCCACCTGCAGGTCGCGCCTGGGCTGCCAGATCCTGGCCAGCAAGGAGCTGGACGGCTTGGTGGTGCGCATACCCAGCGCCACGCGCAACATGGCGGTGGATGGCTTCCGCCCAAAGCCGCACTGACCTGGTGCTCCCTGCCGACAACCCAGGCTGCGCTGGCCAGCTGACCAGCACGTGCTTCCTTGCCTGCTTGTTTCTTCGGCACCTGCACATCGCGGTGCCCCCCGCCCTCCCTTGCCTCGCTCCCTCTGCCGCTCTCGCTCCGCTCCTGCTCCTGCTGTATGCTGCGCCCGCTACCACACTGACGCCAACTTGCTTCCTGCTCCCTGGCTTCATACAAACATGTGTGTAACGCTCCCATGCATGCACTCCGGTGTTGCAGTGGCTTCCTCCACTTTAGGTGCAGTGGCCAGCCCATCCCGGCGGCAGATCCAGGCAGGCGGGTGCGGGCAAGTGCTCAGGCCGCATCCAGCGCCGCTGCCAGGCCGGGCAGGCCCCCCAGCAGCTTGCCCCACTGTTCCTCCGGCAGGCTGATCCCCTTCTGCCCCGGCAGCTGCTGCCCATCCTTCTCATAATATTCCCTGCAGCCAGGCAGCCGGGGAGGCCAGGGAGGCGAGGCAGGCCCAGCACTCAGGCAGGCGCGTCAGCGGGCGGCGTGGTTGCCTGCCCCTTTTCACTTCTCCAGCTCCGCCAGGGGCAGGTCCCAGCAGGCTGCCTCCAGCGCTGCCGCTCGCACCTGATGTTGACCAAGAAGCGGCCCTTGAAGTTGCTGATGCTGGCCTTGCGCCTGCAGCACACGCAGGCGGCACGCCACCATTCATCTGCACAGGCGGCCTGCCGTAGGCGGGTGCAGCCCGCTCGTGCCGAGCATGGCACCGGCCCCAGCCCTGTCATGCAGGCTGGGCGGGCGCGGCTGCTGCTGCCAGCGGCACCACCGGCTGCTCCCTCTGCCCACTCACTTGTTGGACAGCTGCACCTCATAGCCAGTGTTGTGCCCCTTCAGAGCGGCATCCAGGTCGGCAGCGCGCTGCCTGCGCAGCAGGAGCAGCGGCAGGGAGCTGAGCGGGCAGCTGGGAGGCGCAGGTGCGGGGGCGAGCGCCTGCCGGCATCCCAAAGGACAGCTGGAGGCGTGCGGAAGCAGCATGCACGCCAGGCCACATCTGTGCCTGCCTAGCAAGGGGCCCCAGAGCGCTGGCAGCAAGGCAGCCCCAGCCACGGCCCTACCCCACCTCAGTGACGCAAACTGGTCTGGCGGCAGGCTGATGCCCTTCTTGCCGGGCAGCTTCTGGCCGTCCTGCGATGGCGGCAAGCGGGCAACGGGCAGATCAGGAGGCGGGCCAAGGTGGCGGGAGCAACAGGCCGGCGCCGCAAGGTCCGATGACTGCCAGCAGGCGTGAGCATCCCGCCCAGCCAGCTCAGCCCAGCCCAGCAGCCAGCGCCAGCCAGCGCCAGCCCACCGTTCAGCCCCTCACCTTCTCGTAATACTCCCGAATGTTGACGTACAGGCTCCCCTTGTACCTGCTCACATCAGCACGCCGGCTGCTGCTGAGGTCCACACCGCCCGCAGACGCAGATGCCGCCGCAGCGCCCGCCTGGGCCCCCGCCGCAGCGCCCGCGCCCGACGGCCCTGCCGCGCCGCCGGGCCCCGCCGCTGCCGGGGCGGCGGGGCCACCGCCGCCGCCTGCGGCCCCCAGCTTGCCGGAAATCTGGCCTGCCGCGGCGCACAGCTTGCCCCACTCCTCCTCCGACAGAGAGATGCCCTTTTTGCCAGGCTGCAGGGCAACAGCATGCAAGCAGGCACCAGCGCAAAATGCCATGAGACCATGCAGCGGCAAAGGTGAAGGCCATGAAGCAGAGCAGAGCAGAGCAGAGGAAAGCGACACGGCACAGCCCGGCGCGGCGCATCCCACCAGCATCTGCCCATCCTTCTCGTAATGCTCCCGCAGGTCCACGCTGTGCCGCCCTGCGGCACCAGGAGGGGCGGCAGCACCCCCTCGAATGCTCGCCCAGCCCTGCCGAGGCCCGGCCCCCGGCCTGCTGCCTGCCGTGCGGATGCCTTCCAGAAGATAGCAGAAGCATCCTGGCAGGCAGGCGCACCCTTGAATGCGCTGATTGTGGCCCGCTTGGAGGCTCCCAGGTCGAGGCAGAAGGCCAGGTCCCGACCCTCCACCGCAGCAGACAGCGCCGCCGCCGACTGCACCAGCGCTGTCCAGGCCGCCGCCTGCAGCGCCACGCCCTTCCTGCCCGGCTGCGACAGGCGGCCATGGGGAGGAGGCAAGGCAAGCCAGGGGCGCAGCTGTCAGGCAGCGAGCAGGCCGAGAGACGCTGGGAGCGGGGGAGGCGCCTGCGGCAGCCTGTGCGGCGCGAAAGCCAGGAACCAGGGGCGCCACCTGTAGCTTGTACCTGCAGCTTGCCATCCTTCTCATAAAACTCCCGCACATCCACCATGGCCCTGCCGCCCAGCTGCCGCACGGTGGCAAAGCGCGTGGCCGACAGCGGCACCACCAGGTCGCCCTGCGGCGGCGCGGGCGCCGCGCCGCCGCCCGCGCCCTTCAGCTTCTTCTTGGCGGGGGGCGCCGCCGCTGCCTCGGCTTCGTAGTCGTCGTCCGCGTCGTCCTCGGCGTCCTGCTGCTCCGTGAGGAAGGTGTCGATCTCATCCTGCACAACCGAATGCGCAGGGGGTGGGTGCTGGCCTGCCGCCAAAGGAGCTGCCTGCCGCCAAAGGAGCTGCCTGCCGCCAAAGGAGCTGCCTGCCGCCAAAGGAGCGTCCCTGGCCGTGTGCCGCTCCTGCCCGCATTCGCCCCACCTTGATCATGGGCTTGTGCTGCGACAGGTTCACCCCCAGCTCCTCCTCCAGCTTTTTGGTGATGGAGCGCTGCACAAGGGAGGGCAAGGCAGGGCCGGTTGGGACGAGACGGCGCGTGCGGCACCGCCGGCGGCGGGCGAGAGACACAGCCTGGGCCACTCAGAGGCGCGCCGACCTGGGTCTCCGTCTCGAAATCCACCGACTGCAACAGCCGCCGCAGCTTCTGCTTCACTATGCGCTCGTCCGCCATCTTGATCACCGGCTGGTGACCTGATCACTTCCCTCGTCAAGTCTCTGACTAGAGGCTGCCTTGGATGATCCAGAATTGCCCTGGAGGATCCACATTTGTGTGGGTGCCAGCGGTGCGCCACGCCAGCTCTCGAAGAAACGCCTTCCGCTCATCCAGCCAGTCCAAATAACCGGTTTGCATCGCAACCGCGCGAGAGGGTGCCCCTGTGCTGTTTCCAATCGACGTGAGGTGCAGGGGCCGTGCCGGAAAGGCCAGCACTTTCCTGCCGCTGCCTCCAGCCACCTGCTCAAGCCTCAGGCCGCCCCACTTGTGAGCCGACATAGCACACAGCCTGCTGTCCCGGGCTACAGAGCCCTAGGGTCCCCGAGCGGTTGGGCGGGAGCGGCAGAGCGGAAGCGCGAGCGCGGCTGCTACTTGCCACAGCCCCTGCCATGCCCGAGCTGCCAGAGGTGGAGGCTGCCCGGCGCCTGGTGGAGCGCAACTGCCTGGGCAAGACCATCACGGAGGCACAGGTGGCGGAGGATGAGAGTGAGTCGATGAGCGGGCACAGGCCAGGGGCGGGCGCCGCCGACGGCGACAACAGCAGCCTGCGCCTCCTCCAGGAGGCTGCTCTGCTGATGCTGGTCTCAGTTCACCCATCAGCCCCTGCCCCCTACCTGGCATCCCCGCAGAGGTGATCAGCGGCGTGGCGCCCCAGGAGCTGGGCAAGGCGCTGGTGGGGCGCACGCTGGCGGCGGCGCGGCGGCGCGGCAAGCAGATGTGGTGGGAGTTTGACG
>NW_005435063.1:535774-538571 GCF_000147415.1 Chlorella variabilis
CCCCATCCCACCCACCCACCCGCCCACCCACCCACCCCCACCTGCCTCGCCGCAGGTTCGCTTCCTGGATCGGCCCGAGGGCGTGCCGCCCATCAGCGAGCTGGGCTGGGACCCGCTGCTCGACATGCCCTCCCTGCCCTCGTTTGCAGCCCAGCTGGGCGGCCAGCGGCGGGCCATCAAGGCGGTGCTGCTGGACCAGAGCTTCAGCGCCGGCATCGGCAACTGGGTGGCCGACGAGGTGCTGTACCAGGCGCGCATACACCCGGAGCAGCCGGCGCACTCGGTACCGCAGGAGCAGGTGCGCTTGCGTCGGTGGTGTGTGTCGATTGTGTGTGTGCGTGTGCGTGTGTGTGTGTGTGTGTGTGTGACGGGGGGGTTCAGTGTGGTGGCTCTGTTGCGGCAGCCCACGCCGGCCGCGCTACCCGCCCCGCCCGCCGCAGGTGGCCGCCCTGCACCGAGCCATCAGCCACGTGTGCCAGGTGGCGTGCGAGGTGGAGGCAGACTCCTCCAGGTTCCCGCCCGACTGGCTCTTCCACCACAGGTGGGTGGCGGCTGGCTGGGCTGCGCAGGTGTGCCACATCGGGTGGGCTGCAGCGGGTGCGCTGCAGCCAAGGGTGGCTCCCTGCTGCACACGCTTTGGTCGCATTGGTCGTGGGCCCCGGCAGCGCAGTGGTGGTGCGCCACCTGCGCCCCCTGCCCAGGGTCGCCGTGCGCTCGCTGCCTGCAGGTGGGGCAAGGGAAACAGCACGCCGGCCAAAGTGGGTGGGCGCAGCATCGACCACCTCACGGTCGGAGGCCGGACCAGCGCTTTTGTGCCGTCCCTGCAAAAGCTTGACAAGGCGGCCGCGGCAGGGGCGGTCGCGGCGGCAGGCGGTGGCAAGAAGGCTGGGGGTGGCGGCAAGAAGAAGAAGGCGGGGGCTGCGGCAGCCACGCAGGGCAAAGCTGCTGCTGCTGCAGCGGTGGCAGCTGCGTCGGTGATGGATGATGCGACAGGCGCGGCGGCAGTCGTGGCGGTGGCCGCGGCTCGAGGTGCGGGCAAGCCACGCAGCGCGCGCGGCAAGGCCGCTGCCACAACAGGCGAGGCAGCTGAGGCGCCGACCGCGGACGCAGGCGGGGAGCAGGGGCTGCAGCAGGCAGGCAGCACGGCGGCGAGCAGCCGAGGCAGGAGGGGCGCGGCAGGCAGCGCAGCAGCTGCCGTTCCTCAGCCGGCGGCCGGGTCGGCAGGCGCGGTTGCGGGGAACGGCAGCAAGAGGTTTCGTGCCGAGCGGCGGGCAGCCGCAAGCAGCGCACCCGCTGGCGTGGCGCAGGGCAGCGCTGGCGGGCGCAAGCGCAAGGGGCAGGCTGATGGCGCTGCTGACGCTGCTGCCGCGGGTGCGGTGGCGGTGAGTGGGCGGCAGGGCCGAGCGCGGCGCGTGCGCCAGAGTTGATGGAAGGCGCCCGACGGCCCCAGCTGCCCATTCACTGCCACGCCTCCTCTTGCTTTACACCGGACCTGTGAATGTACTGAGGAGGGTTGCTCTAGCCTGCGGCGTGGGCGATGGCTCACCGCCAGCCGTCTGGTGTGTGTGGAAGTGGACATGTGGGGAAGGAAGTCGGGGCAAGGAACTCGGGAAAAGAAATGAAATTCCATGAGGCTGCGCGCTAGTCTTGAGAGAGCAGCAGGCCGCTTGACCTCGCAAAATGGTCGGAGCGGGGGTGGGTGGGTGGTGGTGGGACTTGGGGACAGGGTGCTAATAAAAGGCAGAGGCAGGGGCAAGTGCGGCAACAGGCTTGACAAGCGGCGGCGCAGGGGAGAGATGTTGATGCGCGCGTAGGAGGGCGCCGGGGCGGGGGGGGGCAGCAGGCAAGACGAAAACAAGCTTTGGCACGGAACTGATAAGAAGGTGGCAACATGGCAGGGGCCAACATGTGTATTGACGTCTGCAACAAGGCAGCCAGGCACGGCCAGCGCAGCTGTAGACGTGTAGGGTTCATGTGCATGCAGGCTTGGGTTCAACTCAGCAGGCCAGGCTCAAGCACAATGGGCCGGCCTGGTCTGGAGACAGGCTAAAACAACAGTGGATCAACTGGATGCAGCCATCTGGGAAGCATACTCGACCAATGGACCAATGGGGAGGCAGCGGCAGGCGCGCGCGGAGCGCCTGCCTATCAACTGGGCTTGCGCGCGCGCGCAGTTCGGGTCTTGGGGAAGGCTGTGTGTTGGGCCGCCAGCGGCTTGGGTTGGCCTGGCCCGCTCAGCTGCCGGGCGGTGCCGCCGGGCGGTTGTGCACCGTCAGCAGCACATCGAACAGCACGCCCGCCAGGCCCAGCCCAAACATGAGCGCCAGCAGGGGCGAGGGGTAGGAGGGCGGCGCGCCGCGCCTGGCGGCCAGCCGCCGCGGCGCCTCCAGCCGAGGGGTGGCCGCCGAGGTGCCTGGCGCTGGCGCCAAGGCAGCGCCCGGGCCGGCCTCGTTGCTGCCCAGGGGCACGTGCTGGGCCTCAGAAGAGTTGCCGCCGCCGCCGCTGCCGCCAAACCAGGCTGCTGCCGTGGAGTCGAACCACGCCACAAACAGGACGGGCAGGATGACCTCCAGCACCAGCACCAGGTGGGACAGCGAGACGGTGCAGGGGATGCGCGAGGCGTCCACCCCGCCGCGGCTGCAGGGGCAGGGAGGCGGGCAGGCCGGCGGCACGCAATGGGCGTTGGCGCCCGAGCGCTGGCCCATGGCTGCCGCGGCTGTGCATCCCAGGCAGCAGCGCGCCGGCCAGGAGGCCGGGGAAACCCAGAGCCCCCGGCACACTACCACCCCCCCCCCCA
>NW_005435063.1:538747-562707 GCF_000147415.1 Chlorella variabilis
ACAGGCGGGCAGGCAGTGTGGGAGGGCTGGGCTGGGAGGGCTGGAGGGAGAGCTGCGCGGGCCGGGGAGCGCCGCAGGCTGGCATGCAAGGGGGGGTGGGGAGCGAGCATCGGGAGCCAGCAGCGGTGCTGCACGCCCGCCCGCCGCCCCTACGCGCCCCCCCACCTGCACCGCCGCCTGCAGCGGCAGCGGCAGCTGCAGCACCAGCGCCTGGAGCAGGATGGGGAGGATGGAGGAGTTGACCTGCGCGGGGCGGCGGCAGGCGGCGGCAGGGGTGGGGCGGGGAAGGCGCGGCAGCACGGCACCGTCTGGCTGGCAGCGAGGCGGCGGCGGCGGCGGCGGGTCGAGGAGAAGGAGGAGGAGGCGGCGGGGGGCATGGCGGCGGCGCACCAGGACCGCCTTGGCAAAGTAGACCCTGTCCCCCACGCTGGAGGCGGCTGCGCCCATCATCATGGGGGCCTTGAGCACCCTGCAGCACGTGGGTGGCAGAGGGGGAAGGGGGCGGCATGGGGGGTGCGGCGATGTGGACGAGCGCCGTGGTGGGCAACCAGTGCCGCAAGCTTGTTCTTGCTGAAACCAGACTGTAAGCCCACACAAGCAAGTGTGAGAGCCTGCCTTGGAGCGCCTCCAACGGGGCCCGCCCAGCCCTCTTGCCTGCCCGCCTGCCTCGCCCGAGCGCTGGCCTCCCCACCCACCCGCACCCCCGCAGCCCCACCTGCGCATGCCCACGATGGCAAAGGCGCGGTGCAGGCGCATGGCGGCGTAGAGGCAGTCGCGCACGGGCGGCCGCAGGTAGATGTCTCGCCGGCGGTGCAGCAGGTACAGCGACAGGGCGGAGGTGAGCAGCGCGGACAGGCTCCACAGCGCCAGGCGCGCCTCTCCATGGGCCAGCGCGGAGACAGTGAAGAAGATGCAGCCCAAGATCTGCGATACGCAGGCGGCGGGCGGGCACATAGCGAGGTCGGGAGTGGTGGGCGGGTGCTGCCTGCGTCGGGCGATAACGAGGCCCTCGACCCCGCAGCTTTGGCGTGTGGGCCGGTGCCCTATGCAGCAGAGGGTGCTGGCAGGCTGGGGGCGGGGCCCAAAGGCGGCAAGAGGCAGCGGGGAGCGAGGGGGCGCAACCCCGTCACCGACCCGGTCCTCCCGCCGCTGGGGGTGCAGCGCGCTGCAGGCCGCCCGTCGCTCGCACCCGCAGCCCCGGCCCCCCAGGGTGCGGCTGCTTGCCTCTATGCAGTGCAGCGTTGACTCGGCAGTGGAGAGCGATAGGACCTTGTGACTGTAAAGCTCGTCCCTTGCGGCGTTGGCTATGGGCATTCTTTCTCGCGGGCTGCACACAGGAATAGACTGCGCCCCGCCGTCCTCGTCTTGTTGGGAGGACGGGGTGACGGCGGCCGTCAGAATGTTGGCCTGCATCTATCGGAGGCTGTGCCCAGCAGGCAGGGTAGATCGGGCGGGAGTGCAGAAGTCTGCGGCACGAAAGCTCCCGGTTTTCGTGGGCGCCGTCTTAATAAGCCACGTCCGCAAATTCTCACAGCCCCCAAACAAGACATTGGCGCGGTGAATTGGACCACACGGAGGATGGATGGCGAGTCGGAGGGCAGAGCAGACGTCATTGATTCGGGTCACCACAAGTTGGGCACAGCGGAGTCCGGGAGGAGGCCTAAGACACCTCCCTTGCCTGATTTTTTCCCTCGCCCATCCCCAATGCGCCATTTATGGGCGAAGGGGATACTGGTTTGACTGCCAGCCAAAGGGACCGCCCGCCGCCCGTCACCGCCCGTCACTGCGCCATCGTGGACTGCTACACAAAGTGCTTGGGGCCCGGGACCAGCGGCAAGCTCTCAGTTGAGGGACTTCCTGCGTCATTACCCCTGACCAACGCAGCCTGGATGTGCATGCATGATGTGCGTCCAAGATGCAAGATGCTTGGGCGGCGGCGCCAGGCGGGCACCCCGCTCTGGCTCGCCATGGCGCTGAAATGCTTCGCTGAGCCGGGCGCGCTCCGTGTGGGGCCTTCCTCAGGAGCGCCTCCACCACAAACGCCGCTGCTCGAAGCGCTCGAGCCCCGAGACAGCCGGCAACGCGGCTGAAGCGATCGACGGACTGCGCCGACTCACAAGTGATCGCACTCGCGTTCAGTGGCATTCGGGGCAGGAACAGGTGCCATGGGTGACCAGGTGAGACCTCCCTTCCTTCCGAGTTCGGTCTCGACTGCCCCAGGGGCTTGCCTCTCAGCAAGGGGCAGGCTATTTCGGGCATTGTAGGCGCTCAGGACCGACAAGCGCGCCACTCGCCTGTCAGTGGTGCCGCCGCCAACTGCCGCGGCCGCCGCCGCCGCAGGCCCGTGCCCGGCAGCCCTCAACACTTTGCATTGCGTGCCTGCAACTGCCTGCAACCGACCGCAGGACAAGAGCCCTTACGGGTACCCACCACAGGCACCCTATGGTTATGGCGCGCCGCCGGTGAGTTGCTGGGGGACTTGAGTTCCGCACAAGTCTCGTCCCCGCCTGCACCTGACCGTGCCTCTCCACTGCCCTGCAGCAGCCCGGCTACCCTCCTCCCCAGGGCTACCCACCCCAGGGCTACCCTCCTCAGGTGCGCTGTCTGAAGTGGTGCAGCAGGAGCCTTGGTGCGGGCAGTTGTGGCATGCGCAGGAGGGCAGCTCTGCAGCTCTGCATGCTCGCGAGTGGCTCAATGTTGAGCAGCCCGTCTTTCAATCGACAGGACCCGACCCCGCCTCCCTGCCTTGCTGCCATGCAGCCTGCTCCGTATGGCTATCCGCCACCGCAGCAGCCCTACCCTGGGCAGCCCCCCGCTCCCTACTACGGCGCCCCGCCCCCTTACCCACCGCCGGCGGGCGCGTACCCACCGCCAGGCCACGCTCCGCACCCAGGTGGGTGCAGCTGCCGCAGGCCGGCCCTCGCATTGCGCATGCCCCGCGCGCCCCCCGGCTCAGCCTGCCAGCCGGCCTCTGATTGCCTCTCCGGCATCGCTGCTGCTCCCGGGCACAGGCGGCTACAGCGCCGGCGCCGCGATGGCAGGCGCAGCGGCGGGCTACATGATGGGCCACGGCCACGGCACGCACAAGCCCATGAAGCACAAGGGCTACAAGGTGAGGCAGGGTGGCGCGGGCGGTGGCCGGGTGGGTGGGCGCCCAGCAGGCATCGCCGTGGGTCTCTGTTGTCCCTCCCTTATTAAGCGGCGGCGGCACCACGCCACAGCTGGGTGCTGGGCTGGCCTGCATAAGCAGGGCGCGGGCATGCACTGACCCACTCCTGGGCGCCGTGCCTCGACATCCTCTGATGCCTGTTGCTGTTGTCGCAGTACAAGGGCGGCGGCTACAGGCCCAAGTTCAAGGGCGGCAAGTACAAGCGCGGCAAGTGAGTTGGACTGCTGCTGGGCAGGGGCCGCCTGACTCGCATGTGGGGCACCGATTTCTGCTTGAATCCGACTGCCCCCGCCACTCCCGGCATCTCCTGGCCGTGTGGCGCTGGCCCAGCTGGTCCCGAGAAAGCAGCCGGGCTCCTCCTGTGACGCACACCACCACCTTGCTGCCTGCGATGTGCTCTGCAGGTATGGCAGGCGCAAGTGACCCAGCGAAACGTAGCCGTGGCTGTGTGTGCGCGGGCGTGGCGCCGCAGCACGGACCAGCGCGGCGGCCATGCTGCCACCTTCCAGCTGCACGGCTTGGGTCCCCTCCCCCCATCTCCATGCCCGTTGACCTTTCCGGCATGTTTGCATGTTCACGGCTTTCTTGCTTCTGAGCACTGTCCCGCCCTACTGAAGCACATTCAGGTGGCGGGCGCCAAGGTGCCCGCCGCCACATCGCTGGTTGACCCTGCTGGATGCGTCAGCACCAATCTGTTGCATCAAGCTGTTGTTCCTCTTTCTGCCTGATGGATGCGTGCATGTAAGACAGTAGTGGAGTGCAAGGGGTATGATGGCGGCGGCAGGTGGAAAGTATGCCGCCGGCTGTTGGTTCATCCAAGGCTGCCCCCTGAACACACCCAAAGCTTTGTGAACCCTGCCGGCTGTGTCTCCCGCGTGTTTGAGGGTTCTGCGATAAGTATACTGCATTGAAGCGGAGCCGAAGGCACCGTCAGACGGGGTGAGGTGCTTGTTGTGGCAAGCGGGCCTCCTGCTTGCTGCTCGCCCCCCACCCACACCCTCTCATTGCTGAGCCCTCCGTTCGCCTCCCACGCGGCCCTGCGCCTTTAAGAGCAGTACCCGGCGTGCGCCAGACCCCTTGGATTGGCAGCTCCGAGCCGGGTGTGCTGCCGAAGCCCCACGAACGAGCAGCAGCACAGCAGGGCCGCATGCAGTGGGCAGGCTGAGGGGCTCGCTCGCAGTTTTGAACAGGCAGCAGTCGTGCCTAGGGCGCGGCCAGTTTGGTGCTTAGCAGGCCTGGGGCGCCGCAGCAGCAGCAGCAGGCAGCCTGAGCCATGTGGGAGCCCTCTGCCCTCTACGACTTCTACGTGGCGGCGCTGCGCGCGTCGGTGCAGCTGGCGGTTGTGCTGTCGCTGCTTGTGTCTGCCGACCGCGTGCTCAACGTCCTCAAGTTCGCCTGCATCAAGCTGCGCGCAAAGCTGACGGGCAGGCTGCCGCAGGACGCCTGGTTCCGCGCGCCGCTGCCCAAGGCCCCAGAGGAGTACCCGCTGGTGAGCGGTTGGGCGGCGGGCGGCAGCGCTCGCCTGGCAGCGCTTGGCAGCGCTGGTGCAGCAAGTGCGCCCGCCTGGCCTGGGTGCCAGCCCATGCCGCAGGCCGCTGGCAGGTCCAGCGCTGGCTGGAGCGGGGCCGGCCGGCCGGCACTCCTGCTCGACTGTGCGCCGCGAAAGCGAGGCATGCCGCGCGGTGCACCTCTTGCCCCTCCCCGCCAGCTCGCTGAGCGGAGCGTGGCGCGTCCCGCTGCCGCGCGTTGCTGGGTGCAGGTGGCTGTGCAGCTGCCCATGTTCAACGAGCGCGCCGTGTGCCAGGCCATCATCGACTGCTGCGCAGAGCTGGAGTGGCCCGCGCAGCGGCTCAAGATCCAGGTACGGCGCCGTGGGGGGTGGGGGGGGGTGGAGGGTCAGCCTGTGGTCGCTGCTGCTGCTGCTGGGGCTTGTGCCTGCCCTGCTTCGGCTCACCTGCCAGCTCATCCCAGCCAGCCCAGCGCAGGCTGCCCTGCTGCCCTGCTCTTTCTCTCCCTTGCCCCCGCTGCCCGTGCCACGCTCCCTGCTCTTTTTCCCCCTCGGCCCTCCTGTCCCTGCCGCGCTCCCTCTCCTCCACCCAGCCCCTTCCCTGCCCCACTTCCTCCCTCCCTCCCTGACCCCCTGCAGGTGCTGGACGACTCCACCGACGGCGTGACTCGGGAGCTGGTGGATGAAAAGGTGCTGGAGTGGCGGGAGCGGGGCATCGCGGTGGAGTGCGTGCGCCGCACCAACCGCCAGGGCTACAAGGCGGGGGCGATGAAGGAGGTGGGGGGCGCGGCTGCGCGTCTGGCGGGGCTGCGCCGCATGCGGCTGCGCGCGGCGCCTGGGTGCACGCTGGGTGCAGGCTGCCTGTGCCGCCTCGCAGCCACCCGCTGCCGCTGCCGTGCCGCCGCCCGTCCCACCGACCAGCCCTGCCCTCCCCTGGCCTCCCCGCCCCGCCGCTTGTGGCCTGCAGGGAATGGAGGCTCTGGCGCGCGAGGGGTTCGAGTTTGTCGCTGTGTTTGACGCCGACTTCAAGCCCGAGCCCGGCTTCCTGCACAGGACCCTGCCATACCTCATGGGCAACCCGCAGGTGGGCCTGGGTGGCGCGGGGCCAAGAAAGCTGCGCCCTGGCAGGCGTGGGGGGCATCTGGGGGGGGGACAGGCAGAGTGGCTGGGCATTCCAGCGGTTGCACGGCACAAGCTGCCGGCGGTGGCTGCCCTCACCTCACCCTCTGCGCCCCCTGCCTGCCTGCCTGCCCGCCTGCCCTCCCGCCCACAGGTCGGGTATGTGCAGTCGCGCTGGGTGTTCACCAACCCGCAGGAGTCGTACCTGACCAAAGCACAGGAGGTGAGCTGGCGCCTGCTGCGCCCCGCGCCTGTGTGTGAAGCGCGTGGGCCGGTGCCTGCGCTGGCGCTGCGCTGCGCGCCGCCACCCATGCAGGTCTGCCCGTTCGAGGGCCGCCGCCGCCGCCTGCCCGGCAGCGCTCCTCCCGCGGACCTGCTGCGCCCTGCGCCTGCCCTGCGCCTGCCCCACCCCTGCCTGCCCCCTGCCCCGCAGGTCAGCCTGAACTACCACATGAAGTGCGAGCAGTACACCCACTCCGCCGCCCGCTCCTTCTTCAATTTCAACGGTACCGCAGGCAAGGGGGCAGGGCCGCGGGGGGTGGTGCGGAGCGGGTCTGGGGCAGCCAGCTGGCACTGAAGCGATGGGTGCGACGGGCAGGCAGGCAGACAGGCAGGCGCACCACTTCCCCCCCCCTCCACCCACCCTCCCCCCCGCAGGCGTGTGGCGCCTGGCGTGCATCGAGCACGCGGGCGGCTGGAATGCGCGCACGACGGTGGAGGACATGGACCTGTCGCTGCGCGCCTACCTGCGCGGCTGGTCGGCCGTCTTCTTGCACGATGTGGCCTGCCTGAACGAGGTGCGCGGGCCTGGCCTCATGTGCTGGGGCTAGGCTGGCGCTGGGGCTGGGGCTGGGCTGGGATGTGCTGGCTGGGGGGCACCAATGTGTGTGCCTGGGGTGGGGCACGGCGGCGCGGTGGGTGCGCGGCCGGTGTGGCGTGCGTGCGAGGGCCCGAGGGGGAGAGTGCAGGGCTTGCCTGCCTGATGCCTGCCTGATGCCTGCCGGCCGGCCGAGCTGCGTGCCCTGCTCCCCGCGCGGCTGTTGCCGCCCGCAGCTCCCCGCCTCCTTCTTCGCCTACCGCAAGCAGCAGCACCGCTGGACCTGCGGCCCCATCCAGCTCTGGTCCAAGGCCAGCACAGACATCTGGCGCTCGCAGGCAGGCGGGGGCGGGGGCGGAGGGGGGAGGGGCAGGGGAGGGCGGCGGGGGAGCACGCCGCTCGAAGCCCAACCGCACGCCGCAGCGCGCCGCCCAGCCTCGCTCTTGCCTCGCTGTAGTCCGGTCATCGTTTGCAATATCTGTGCACTTCCGCTTGCTCACCCTCCCCGCCCGCGCACCCGTTCCCGCCCTGCCACCCCCCCGGTGCAGCTGCCTCTGGGTCGCAAGGTGGAGCTCATCCTGCTCTACTTTGGCGTGCGCAAGTGCTCCACCCACCTCGTCTCCCTGGGCTTCTTCTGCACCCTGGTGCCCCTCACGGTCTTCACGCCAGAGGTGAGCTGGCGCAGCGTGCGCAGCGGCGCAGCGTGCGCAGCGGCACAGCGTGCGCAGCGGCGCGGGCGCAGCCGGAGGGCCACGCCCCATGGCCCACGGCGTGGCAGCGCCCTGGCAGCAGTGCGCCAGCAGGCTGCGGCCAGCACACCTGGCCAGCTGAACGCGGGTTGACGAGTCCAGTTTACACCACACCGCCCCTTGCCTGCTCCCCTGCCGCCCCTCGCCCCCCCTGCAGGTGCACATCCCCACCTGGGCCCTGGTGCACCTGCCGGTGGCCGTCACCCTCTCCACCTCCTGGTTCACCCGCAAGGGCTGGCTCTACTCCGTCTTCTACGTCCTCTTCGAGAACGCCATGGGCACAGTCAAGCTGTGGGCGGTGGTCACGGGTGCGGCGGCTTGGGAGGCGGGGGGGCGGGAAGCGGGGGTCGGGGGCAGCTTCTGTGCCCGCGCCTGCGCTTCGATGCGCGCCTGACCCTCGCTCACGCCTCCTGCCGGCGCATGCGGCGAGCCAGCCCAGCTCCCCATCCGCCAGGCCTCGACCCCGCAGCCCCCCTGCCTGCCTCCCTCCCTCCCCCATGCTGCCCCCCGCAGGCCTGCTGGACCTGCAGCGCGCCCAGGAGTGGGTGGTGACCACCAAGCTGGGCAGCAGCGACAAGCGCCCCGGCACGGGCGGCGACGGCTCCGCCATCACCATCCCCTCCTGCCGCCTCTACCTCAACGAGCTCGCCTGGGCCCTGTTCACCGCAGCCGCCGGCTTCTACGGCCTGTTTGCCGGCACCGCCCACATGGGCCTGGCCCTCTACCTGCTGGTGCAGAGTGAGCGCGGGGCTGGGGGTGGGGCAGGGGGCGCTGCCTGGGGCTGGGAGGGGGCCGGGCCTGGCGGCGCCGCGCCCCTCGCCCCTCCGCCCCTCATCTCAGCCCCTGCGTGGCCGAGCAGCCAGCCTCCCCGTTGGGCCAGGCTTCCCCCCAGCGGCACCTGACCCACGCCCTCCCCCCCGCGCACCCCGCCGCCCCGCAGGCTTTGTGTTCCTGGCCTTTGGCCTCAACTGGGTGGACGCGGGCGGCCTGCTGGGCGGGCGGCTGGACGAGGATGTGGTGCGGGTGCCGGTCAAGGCCAGCGGCGCCCCGCTGGCGCCAGCGGGGCGAGAGGTCAAGCGTGCGTACACAATGTGAGTCGGTGGCAGCGCACGGGCGGGGCCCAGCTCGTCAGTTGTAACCTGAGCTGCACCGGCCTCAGCGGGCCTGCAAGACTGCCGTGGGCCCTCCCCACCGGTCTCCCCTGCACCTCCCTCACACCCACCCGGCCCCTGCTTAGCTAAGCTTGGCCCCGCCCGGCCGCGGCCCCCTCCCCCCGTGTCCTGCTGCAGCCCCGTCATCAAGCTGGACTCGGAGGATCGCCTGCCCGCCATGCGCACCGCCGCCTCGGCGTACGCCAAGCTGGACTCAGGTGCGGCTGCCGGGGCGGCTGCTGCAGTGGCTGCTGGACGGCGTGTGAAGCAGCAGGAGGGGGCATGCGCTTGTCGCACAGGAGCAGCTTGCTGAAGCTGCTGGGGACTGGGCAGGACCCGGGCCCCGGGCCATGCCCCCCACCTTGCTGCCCCGCCAGCCAGCTGGCCGCCCACCCCTGCCGCTGCCCCGGCCTCGCCCCTGGCGCAGGCGGCAGCCGCACCGACGTGCTGGAGGGGCTGGCGGACGGCAGCGCCTCGCCCTCCACCAGCAGCAGCGCCTCCTCGCTGCACGACGGCTACGGCTCCAGGTGAGGGAGGGGAGGAGGAGGAGGACGAGGCAGGGAGGGGAAGAGCGCAGGGCTGGCTGCCAGCCCAGCGCTGATTCTTCTGTTTGGACGCTGCCGGCCGGCCTCCTGCCTCCTGCCTCCTGCCTCCTGCCTCCTGCCCACCTAAGCTGCGCCTTCTCTCACCCGCCTGCCTCCTCCTGCCCCGCCGCAGCTCTCCCGAGGGGCTGGGAGACAACGCGGTCAGCCTGGCCAGCGTGCGGCTGGCAGACAGGTGCGCCGCCTGGAGCCCGCCGATCGGCTGGCCACACATCCCAGCAGCGCTGGCCGCCGCTCGCAGCTCGGCGGCTGCCACGCCGCCCCGCTCTGTGCCATGCGTTCTCACCAAGTGCTGTCACCCACAAAGTGTGCTGCTCCCTGCCGCTGCTGGGTGCGTGCAGGTGGAATGTGTCGCCGGACTCCAGCCTGACTGATATCTATGCCACCAAGCCCGCCGCCAAGCTCTCCACCCCGGGGGCGGGCGCCACCCCCGCTGCGCTTGCCGCCGACATGCTGGCGGGGAAGACGCAGCCGCGCCGCGGCTGGGGCAGCCTGTTCGGGCTGGCGCCAGCCTACGAGCGCCTGGAGGCCGCGCACGTGGATTGAAAGGAGGCCGCCAGGGCTGCAGCGGCGGCGAGCGCGGCGGGAGCGAGCCGCTGCTGCCGCCGACCGGCAGCCACAGCCCTAGATACTAGGCGTGCTAGTGTCACGCAGGCAGGCAGGCAGGCAGGCCAGCCAGCCAGCCAGCCAGTGCCGGCATAGGCAGTGCAGCAGGATTTGATGCGTCAGGTCAGGTTGGAGCGGGAGCCCAATTTGGCGCCCAGCAGCCACCTAGTTGTGGGGTCGTGCGATGCAAACCGCACCAGGCATAGAACCTCACTTCACTCACCAAAACCCAACACTCAACGGATATGTCGGTGTCTCCACGTCTCCCTGTCCATGCCTGTCTCCGTCTGAACTTTGCACATCCTTGCTGATCCGTCTCCCAATTCAGGATTCTTTTCCCTCAAAACACAAATCACCGCCGCCCCCACCTCTATGGCGACCCATGATGCCCTGACCATTCCTAGGAGCTTGCATGCCCCGAGTGTATAGAAGTTAGACGTCTGCATGCTCGACTCCCTTGCAAGCCTTGAATAGCGCCCGTCTTCCTTGTCGCCATCTCTTTCTTGTCCCCGCCCGCTAGATGTGCGGCGCCGCCGGGTACTATCGGCGTCGCCGGCCGCATTGTGCCGGCAACCGAGCCCCAGTCCATTTTTTCTATCCGTTGCACCATTTTTCTTTCATTTGCAAAGCGCAGCAACAGGGGCAAAGCTCAGGAGGCAGGCAGTGGGAGGATGCTGAGCGCCTGTGCGAGAGGCCCTGGGTGCGCTGCCGCCTTGCGTGAGCTCGGCGGCAGCGACGCAGCAGCACAGCACTTGCATCACTTGCTTGCGGGTTTTGGCTAGGTCCCCTGGTGGCACATCGCACCCTTTGTCTTCCCCCTAGCATTCCACCTCTCCTCTTGAAGGCGTTCTCAGGCAGTGGCGCCACCGCCACGACCGCCGCCGCCACTTGGCACAGCCTGCCTACCGCGAACCTTCCCTTTCGAAACCGGCACCTTCAGCTATTCAGTACCTTATCCTTCTGAGGGTTGTCCCCCCGACTCTCCATCTGGGTGTTGCCGCACCGGGACCGCTTCTGCCGCGGCCACCGTTTCCTTTCGGCGGCATGTCGGGGCGGCTGGAGGTCAATTTGCTGCAGGCGACTGGTTTGAGGGATACGAAGACCTTCGGTGAGCTGACTGCAGCTGGGTTTGGCATTCCCTGTCTCCCCGCTGCCCCTCCGCTGCCCAGTTCCATCCAGAACGCACACTGGGTGGATGCCCACAGACCGTGGATGTCGCTCGTGCCGGGAGGCCCTGGCACCCGACGGCGGTGGCGGCGGGGCGGCGGCCGAGGAACCCGCCTGGGCATCTCCCGCTGCTGCAGGCAAGCAGGACTGCTATGCCGTGTGCCAGGTGGGCACGGTGCGGCAGCGCAGCAAGACGAAGAAGGACGGCGGGACCAAACCGGCCTGGAACGAGCGCATTGTTCTTGGCACCTTCCACGCCTCTGCCGCGCCGCAGATGCTGGTGGAGGTCTTTGCTGCCACACTCATCGGCCAGGGTGGGCTGGGCCTGGGGGTGCGCAGCAAAAGGCGCACAGATCCCCCGCAGCTGAGCGCAGCAGCAGCAGCACGCGCGCAGGCTTGCTTGACGGAGCCCGCAGCTCTGCCTGCCCCGCCCTGCACAACCCCCGCCTGCCTGGCTTCTTCCACCGCCGCAGACGACCTGCTGGGCGGCGTCATCGTCAACCTGTCTCGGGTGCAGCGGGCGGGGCTGGACGACGTCAAGGCGCCGCTGCGCACGCGGGACGGCAAGGCGGCGGGCGAGGTGCAGCTGATCCTCAAGTGGGAGACGATAGATGGCGGGCCGCCGCCTGCGCAGCAGCAGCAGCACCAGCAGCACCAGCCCCAGCAGCAGCAGCAGCAGCAGCAGGCGGAAGTCCCGTGGTCCTTTGGGGCAGCAGGCGCTGCAGCGGGCGGCGCCGCGGGGGCGGCCGCGGCAGCAGCAGCCTACCCGCCGCCTGCTGTGGGCGCTGGGTCGTGCCCCGCCGCCTATCCCGACCCGTTTGCCGCCTCGGCAGCCCCGCCGCCGCCTGCAGCGGCCTCTGCCTACCCGCCGCCCGCGATGGCAGCAGCCCCCAGCGCGCCGCCGGCGCCCGCCTATCCCGAACCTGCGGCGGCGGCCGCACCCGCCTACCCCGCACCCGTCCCTGCTCCCGCGCCGTCGGCGGCGCCGGGCTACCCACCGCCCGCAGCGCACCCCTCCGCAGCGCCTGTAGCAGCGGCAGCAGCCGCCGGGGCCGCAGTGGGTGCCGCGGCAAGCGCCGCAGCGGGCGCACCGGCCGGCTATCCGCCTGCGGTGCCGGCGGGGCACGTGGCGCCGCCCTCGCAGCCCCCGGGGTACCCGCCGGCAGGCCAGCAGCCGTACGGCGCACCGCCGCCTTACGGCGCGCCGCCGCCGCCTTACGGCGCGCCCCCGCCCTATGGAGCGCCTCCCCCTGGCTACGCAGCGCCACCCCCCTACGGGGCCCCCTACCCGCCCGCGCCTGGCTATGCCCCATACCCAAGTGCGCTGGCCTGCACCAGGCAGCAGCAGCGTGCTGGGAGTGAGGGGGGCCGCCGCCTCGCTGCTGGCCGGCTTGCTCTCTTCTCTTCATAGCCCTCAGTTTCATCGTTCTGCTCTTTCTTTGTGTGTGTGTGTGCCTCCTGCAGCCTACTACCCCCCTCCATCCCACCACGGCGGCTCGACTGCGGCGATGGCGGCCATGGGAGGCGCGATGGTGGGAGGCGCGGCAGGCATGGCAGGTGCGCCGCCATGGGCCAGCTGCGTGGCTCTCCGCTTCCGTGCCGCTGCTCTGCTGACAGCCCTCTGTGCATCTCCCCAGGGGCGGCGGCAGCTGGCCTGCCCCGCGCCAAATCATGGGACCACTCTGAACGTCCCGCTTGGATGCGCCCCACCCGCTCCCGCCTGCCCTCGCTTGCAGCCCACCCGTATCCGCACTACTCCCACCATGGCAGCCACTATGGGTATAATGGGAAGAAGATGAAGTACAAGCGCCCCAAGTACGGGCGGTACAAGCGGCACAAGTGGAAGTAGGGGGCTGGGCCAGACCGACCACCAGTGGCATGCGACGGCAGGCACGCCTGCGCCGGCAGTGCGGCAGCAGCTTGATAGCGGCGCATGCAGGAGACCCACTACTTTACTGCTGTGCTTTCGTGCTACTTTATCGCCACTGGAATGGTTTGTTGCAATGCTAGCCACACTTTTGTGTCTAGTGGTGCGCCGTTGGCGGGCGGTGGCCCTGCCGGCGCCGGCGCTGGCGCATGGCCATTTGTGCGCAGGTGTGCTCCCGGCGTTCTCACCCACGCTTCCTGCTGTTGCTGACGCTAGTAAGGGGTTGGGGAATGCCGAATTGATTGTTGGTTTCTCATGGGGGCTTGCGCAAGCATGCTGGCAGCGTACAAGTTTACTTTGTTGGCCTGCGCATGCGTAATTTACATTCACGCACTCAACCCTAATTACAGCCCGGCCTTGCCCAGCGGCGTCTTGCGACCCCACCCGAACCAAGCCCAGTTCAGTGCCTGCCTCCCCGGTCCGCTGAGCGGCGCATTCCTGTCCCCTGGGCTGTGTAGAGGACTGTGTGGGCAGCCCGCCATGACACGGTGACGAGTTTGGGCACTCTCGTCGGCGGAATGGAGGAGCCTCCCAGCAAGCAGCAGCAGCCCAGAAAGGTGGCGGTGTCGCGGGAGCAGATGCGGCAGCTGAACAGGGAGGAGCGGCTGCGGCGCGCGGAGGAGCGGCGGTGCCGCCTGCTCGAGGCGAGTCCCCGCAGCCGCCTCGCCTCAGGGGCACAGCCACCTGGCGTGCCGCAGCCCTGGCTGTGCTCAACGCTCCCGGCGCGAGCGGCTGGGAGGCTGGGAAGCGCGCGCTGGGGAGCCCGCGCCCGCCTGTTGCGTTGCCTGTTGCGTTTGCCTCCCGTGTGCGGGCCACGCTCTGCCAATCTGCAGCTGCCCGTCCGCTCCTTTCCTGCTCGCAGGCCGCGCAGGAGGCCACACAGGCTGCTGCCGAGGAGGATGCCTGGATGGATCGCGTGAGGCCAGCGCCCATCTACCGGCCCAGCCAGCAGGAGTGGGCTGACCCGCTGGCTTACCTGCGCACCATACAGGTGGGCGGCCAGGCGGCCGCGACGGCAGGGGCTGCCCGGCGGTGGCGACAGCGGCGGTGTGATGGCTGTCGCGGTGGCCTTGGGCAATGGTGTGATGGCGGTGTGGTGGTGGCAGCGGCGGGGTGTGGAGGGTCGACAGATAGCGAGAAGCGAGGCAAGGGGGGGGCGACCTCCTGCTCAGGTGCAGCTCATCGCCACAGGCTGCGGCTGCGGCCCTGTTAGCGCTGGCCCGGCAATCGTTCTGATGCCGCCCGCCCGCCAGCCTGCCCCCTCCCGCCGTGTGCGCAGGCGGAGGCCTCCCAGGCGGGGATCTGCATCGTGCGGGCGCCGCTGGCACCTACCATGGCTGGCGGCCTGGTGAGCGGCGGCCTGCGCTGGTGCTGGCCTGGCATGGCGGGTACCATGGTGGTGGTGGTTGTGGTGGTGATGGTGGTGGTGGTGGTGAGGGGACGGCGGGATCGCTTCAGCGTCGAGGGACGCAGGCTCTGCCTGTGGCGGCTGCCTGCCGCAGCGACATGAGCCGGGTGGCGAAGCCAGCGCCGCGCCGCGCATCCACACCATGCGCCGCTCCACGCCGCCGCCCACCTGCTGTGCAGGCCATGATGGCGCAGGACCCTTCCTTCAGGTTCGACACGCGGCAGCAGGCGGTACGGGACGAGCCCTGGAGCAGCTGGGAGGCGCAGCACGTGTTCCAGCCGGTACCGCCGCCACCGCCCGCCGCCGCTGCTGCCGCCGCCGCCGTTGGTACCGCAGGGGCTGCGGGGTGCTGCCAGGGGATCCCCGCTGGGTGTAGCTTCCGTCGCTGCTCTGCTGGCTGGCTGGCTGACTGG
Organism: Chlorella variabilis; assembly: GCF_000147415.1. Classification (NCBI taxonomy): domain Eukaryota; kingdom Viridiplantae; phylum Chlorophyta; class Trebouxiophyceae; order Chlorellales; family Chlorellaceae; genus Chlorella; species Chlorella variabilis. The sequence continues at coordinate 553,383 of NW_005435063.1, forward strand.
CCGGCATGGATGCCCCGCCTGCCTGCCTGCCTGCCTGCCAGCAGGGCAAGCGGTACAGCCTGCGGGAGTTCCAGGACGCGGCCTGTGCCAACGCCGCCAAGCGCTTTGGAGGCCTGCACGGCTCCCTGCCCGCCCGCTGCATCGAGGTGCGCGGCGCCGGCCGCGCGCCACGGCAGGGCCCGCCCCGCCGGCCGCTGGCCCCGCCACAGGAGCCGCCTGCTGGCCTGATGGTTTGATCGCCCGCCGCCTGCTCCCAACGCCTGCCCCGCTGCTCCTGCCCGCCTGCCCGCCCCTCTGCCTCGCACCCATGCACGCGCACCCATGCACGCACACACACCGCCGTCACCGCCGCCGCCCACTGCAGCGGGAGTACTGGCGGGAGCGTGAGCGGCGCGAGGGCGCCCCGCTGCTGGTGGAGTATGGCAGCGACGTGGAGGGGTCGCTGTTCCTGCCGCACGACCGCCTGGGGCGCAGCCGCTGGAACCTAAATGTGAGCAGGAGGGCGGGCGGGGCGGGGCGGGTTGGGGCTTGGTGCAGGGGAGGGGCGGGGTGCAGGGAGGAGCGGCGGGGCTGGCGTTGCCGCTGGCGCCACGAGGCGGGCCGGGGCCAGGGCCTGCCCCGCGGCTGCCCCCGGGCCCGCGCCCCGCTGCCCACGCGGCCAGCACACAAAGGCGCTCCGGATGCAGACCACGCCCCCTGTCCTGTCCTCCCAGCCATCTACCCGCCCGTCCCACCCACCCCCCTGCCTTCCTTCCCCCCACCCCACCCCACACACGCAGCACCTGCCCTTGGAGCTCGGCTCCGCGCTGCGCTTCTGCCACGCGGCGGCGCGCGGCGGCGGCGGGCGCCCCATCCCCGGCGTCTCCACCCCCATGCTCTACATCGGCCAGCTCTTCTCCACCTTTGCCTGGCACGTGGAGGACCACTTCATGCACTCGCTCAACTACCAGCACCTGGGGGCGGCCAAGACGTGGTGGGTTGGGGGATTGGGGGTGGGGGGTGTGAGTGGGGTTTTAAGATGATGGTTTTAGAATGGTTGATGTGGATGTGGGTGTGGGTGTGGATTGGGGTGGCGGGTCTGGGTGTGGCTGGTGGGGCGGCGGGAGGCGCGCCGGGCGCGTGTGGCGATGGGGGGGTGCCCCGTGCTTGCTCCCTCCCGACGCACGCCGCCACCTACGCGCGGTCGAGTTGCCCCCCCTGTCTCGCCGCAGGTACGGCGTGCCCTCCAGCCACGCCGACGCGTTTGAAGGGGTGGCGCGGCGCAGCGTGTACGCCGGCGCATGCGCGCGCATGCAGGCGGAGGGGGCCGGGGAGTCACAGGTGCGCTCCGGGCGCTGCTCTGCGCCTGCCTGCCTGCCCTGCCCTCGGCGCGGCAGCCATGTCGTGAGCAGCGGCAGCGGCAGCAGCACGCAGCACGAAAGCAGGCTCCAGCCTCGCGCGGGGATTGTGGCCGCCCATGCGCTGCGCACCTCCCTCCCCCCCCCCGGCTGCTCCTCCCGCCGCCGCAGGTGTGGTGCGCCGTGGAGCGCGCGCTCATGGGCAAGACAACCATGTTCTCGCCGCGCCTCCTGCTGGACAGCGGTGAGCTGGCCGGCGGCCCGGTACCGCTGCCCGGTACCGCGGCCCTGCGCCCTGCCCTGCACCGCCGGACAACAGGCAGCCGGCAGGCGGCTGCCCTGCGTTGCCGAGCCCGCCCCGTCTGCTACATGCACACACACCGACTGCCGCGCGGTGCACCCCCCACTTCCCGCCACCACTGCCGCGACCCGCCACTCGCCACGCGCCGTGCTGTATCGCTGTATGTACCGCAGGCGTGCCCGTGTACCGTGCGGTACAGGAGGTGGGCGACTATGTGGTCACCTTCCCGCGCGCCTACCACGGCGGCTTTGGCAACGGCTTCCAAGTCGGGGAGGCAGTCAACTTCTCGCTGGGTGAGTTTATCCAGTACCTAGATACTGCCTCCTACCTGCTGCCTGGGAAGCTTGGCTGGCTGGCTGGCTGGCTGCCTGCCTGCCTGCCTGGGCCCCATCGCCTGCCCCCCTTGCCTGGCCCCAACAACAATCCACTCTGCGCTGCCGCGCTGCCCGCCCCCCCGCGCCGCGCCTGCAGGCGACTGGTGGCCGTATGCGGAGGACGCGCGGCAGCGGTACCGCCGCCTGCGCCACCCGGCCATCCTGCCGCAGGAGCAGCTGCTGTGCGACGAGGCGGCGGCGCTGGCGGAGAAGCGGCGGAAGGGTGAGGCGCCCGCCCCCCAAGCGCATGCATCGCCGCTCCCGCTGCGCTTGCCGGCCCCCAGCCTCTCTATCTTTTTGTGCAATGTGCTAACAACAACTTTTTTGCCTTGCTCCTGTGCGGCCTGTGGCGTGCAGAGCGCCACCACGGCTCTGCTGCAGCGCCAGCACACGTGCAGCCCAGCCGGGAGGCCGCCCCGACCGACGCGGCCGGCGGCGGCGGCAGCCCCGCGGCGGCCGCGGCCGCCGCCGGCGACAACGCGCTGGCGCACGCGTTTGTGGGCGTCGTGCGGCGGCTGCACCACTGCCGCGGCCTGCTGGAGCGTGCGGGGGCGGTGCCTGTGCGGGCGTGCGCCCCGGGGGACCCACTGGAGGGCCGCTCCATTCACTGCTCCTCCTGCCAGCAGCTCTGCTACCTGGCCTCGGCGGTGCTGCAGCCGGCCGGGCCGCCCATCGCCTGGCGGCACCTGTGCCTTGAGTGCGGCGCGGCGGCGGCGGCGGCGGCGGCGGCGGCCGCCGCGGCGGGCGGCCCTCCCTGGCAGCCGCTGCTGCTGGTGAAGCCGTGCTGGGAGGAGGCGGAGGGGTGCTGCCGCGAGCTGGAGGCCGGCGTGTGCCACCCGGCAGGTGCTTTCCTCCCCGTGGCCGCCTGCTAGCGTGGTGTGCCTGGCGGTGGCGTGGCCGCACACGCCTGCACCCCTGCATCCCTGCACGCCTGCCACGCCGCCTCGCCCCGGCCCCTCCTCATGCCTGCAAATGCCGTGCTGCATCCCACCACGCCGGCGGCTCACTCTGCCCGCCCGCCTCCCCGCCCCGCCGCTGCAGGCACGCCGCTGACGCTGAGCCTGGCGGGCGCCAGCGAGGCGCAGCGATACGGGCCGTGGGCCGAGGCCGGCTGGCCCACCCCCAGCGAGGCTTATGCCTGGGCCGAGCTGCAACAGCCGCGCGAAGACCTGCCCCCCAGCCTGCTGCACGCCAGCCAGCAGCCGCGGGGCGGGGCGGCAGCCGGGGAGGCGCCTGGGGAGGCGGCGCCGCTGATTGCGCCTGCGGCGGCGGCGGCAGCGGCGGCTGCGGCGGAGGAAGCGGCGGCAGCAGGTGCTGCGGTGGGCCCTGCGGCCGCAGAGGAGCCTCTGTCTGCGCACAAGGTGTTCCTGGCGGCTGTGCAGCAGGAGGAGGAGGCGGGGAGCGGCGACGAGGGGAAGGCGGCGCCGCTGGTTGCCGGGCCGCGGGCCGGCGTGGTGGGGCGCCGCGCGGCGGCACAACCGCCGCCGCCGCCGAGGCTCATGCAGTCGCGCACCCGCCGCGAGGCGGAGGCGGCTCCAGCGGCGGGGGCCCCGCCTGCCTCGCAGCCGCCGCAGCAGGCGCAGCAGGCGCGGCAGGCGCAGCAGGCGCAGCAGGCGCGGCAGGCGCAGCAGGCGCAGCAGGCGCCCATCAGGGAGATGATTGGCCCCCACTTGAACGACCCTGGCAGCCCGCTGGAGCTGGTGGATGACCGGCGGGTGGAAGTGAAGGGGCACCCGCACCGGCGCCGCGTCTTCCGGAAGCCCCTGAAGGGTGCGGCGTGCCTGCGGCGTGCCTCTGCGGCCTGCGGCGCGGCCCTTGTGTGTGTGTGTGTGTTGCGCGCCGTGCCGCCCTGCTCACACGCGCCGTGCGGCGGAGCCCCGCGCTGTTGGGGCTCGCTTGCAAGCTGCTGTGCATCGCCGCACCGCCTGCTGCGCCGCCCGCGCGGTCGACCACCCGCTCCGGCTGGCCCCCACGCCGGCTGCGCGACCTCGCATCGCCACACCCCTGCCCGCCCCGCGCCGCGCGCTGGGCATGCAGGCGGCCTGGTGCTGGTTGCCAACGAGGTGATGACTGCGCTGTATGGCCAGGCGCCTCCCGTCAGGGACGCGGTCACCAAGTGAGCGCCCCCTGGCCCTGCTGGGGACCTGCTGCCGCCGCCAGCCTGGAATGCTGCCTTGGCTTGGCTGGCCTTGCCAGGGCAAGGGAAGGGAAGGGGGCTCGCGATCCGGCTCCAGCATGCACTGCATACTACCGCGCACCGCCACCCTTCCCGGTTGTCGCCTGCCGTGGGTGTGCGGCGGCAGCCGGCGCTGACGAAGCTGCGGGGGGGTGCACGCCGCTCGGCCGAGGCGCCATCCGCTCCCCCGCCGCCGCTGCAGGGTGCTGGCTCGCTGGCTGCGGGACTGCGGGGCGCGCCGCGCATCGCGCGCCTTCCTGGCAGGTTCCACCCGCGAGAGCGGCTACCCCGTACTGGAGCGCCGCCACATCTCCAGGCTGCTGCTCCACGAGCCGCTGGGGCAGGACATGCGGTGAGGATGGCACAAGAGCACAGGGCGGGGGCCCGGCTGCACGCCCTGGCACCGCTGGCGCGGCCAACGCGCCGGGGCGGCTATCGGGCGGCACCGTGCTGCGGCCGCGAGCCCGCCGCTGTTCTGCCGTTGCGCGCCGCGTGCGTCACGTCTGTCGCGCGCCCCTGCCGTCGCGCCGGCGGCGCCTGCAGGGAGCGGCTGGCTGAGTTTGTGGCGGGGGTGTGGCCGGAGGATGAGGCGGTGGCGGGCTCCCCTGGGCCTGGAGGCAGCGAGGCGGGTGTCCAGATGCCCACGCCGCAGCTGCAAGGGCCGCCAGCGGGGCAGCGGCGGAGGAAGGCGCAGGGGCAGCCGCCGCAGCAGGTGCCGCAGGGTGGGGGCGCGCAGGAAAGGCGGGCGCGGCGGCGGCCGCGGTCTGCCGGAGCGGCGGCGAGGGCTGTCGGCGGCGGTGAGCTCCAGACCGGCTCGGAGGCGGAAGGGGGCGATGCAGCGCCTCCGCCACACGCACGCGGCCGCCGGCAGCCGCAGCCGCAGCAGCGGCAGCAGCGGCGGCGCCCAGCCGAGGCTGCAGAGACGGAATCGGAATGGGAGGATGAGGAGGCGGGCGAAGAGGATGAGGAAGCGGAGCTGAATGCGGCGCTGGCAGCTGCCAGCCGCCGGCGCAGGGCCCGGCAGCGACTGCCGCGGGAATCCGCTGCTGCTGCTGCTGCCCGGTTGGAGGCAGCGGCAGCGGAGGAGGAGGAGGAGGAGGCTGCCACAGAAGAGGAGGATGAGGAGGAGACGGAGGATGAGGAGGAGCGTGTGATGGCCAGGGCAGCTGCCAGCTGCCAGCGCAGGGCCAGGCAGCAGCAGCAGCGTGAGGCGGCAGAGCAGCGGGGCAGCAAGAGGCGCAAGGCTGGTGGCGAGCGAACGCGCAGCGCCAGCACGGCGGCCGCGGCGCCCCCGCCCAAGAGGCAGCGCCAGGCTGCAACCTGCTCCCACCTGCCGGCCGTGGCGGCCGCCCATGGCAGTGCGCCAGCGCCGGCGCCAGCGCAAGCTGCGTCGCTGCCCGGCCCGGCCGGCGGAGCAGGCAACCACTGCAGCAGCGGCGGCGCCGGCTTGGGCATGGGTGCGGCGAGCACGGAGGCTCTGGTGGAGATGCAGCTGCAGGCGCACGCCCACTGGCAGGCACAGGCGCACGCCAGCACCTCCCCCCTCGCCTTTGCATTTGGAAGCGCCTTCCAGCACATGGGCAGCCACCAGCAGCAGCACCACCACCGCCACCAGCAGCAGCAACTGGCGGCGCAGCAGCAGCGCGAGTGGCAGCTATTTGCAGCGCATCAGCAGCACTCGCTGGCGCAGCTCCAGCAGCAGCTCCAGCAGCAGCAGCAGCAGGCGGCGGGCCGTGCGGTGGTGGTGGAGGAGGGGGAGGGCGCGCCGGCCCAGCCGGCCCGCCACGCCCACGCCGCAGCCGGCGCCGCGGCGGCGGCGGCTGGCTGGGGCCGTGCGGCTCGCCTCGCTGGCGCCGCTAGCTCACTGGGCAAGCTGGCCGCCGCCGCCACCCCGGACCTGGCCACGGGGCTGGAGGAGGAGGAGGTGGAGGCTGCACAGCTGGAGGCGGGGGAGGATGTGTTGATGGCGCACATTGTGGCTGGCATGCCGCTGACCGGCCCCGACCCCGCGGCCTGGCACGTGTCCCAGCTGGCGCCCCAGGCGGCGGCCGCGCAGGTGCAGCGCCTGCGCCGCGGCGCCTTCCTGCCTGGCTACGGCTATGGTGGCATGCTGGGAGGGGCCGCCGCGGCTGCCGCGCAGCCCACGCCGGCCCAGCACGCGCAGGCAGCCGCAGCCGCGGCGCAGCTGCCGCAGGCGGCCTTGCACGGCTTGCGTGACGAGAAAGCGTGGGCGCCAGCTGGAGCTGTGCAGGCGGGGCAGGGGCAGTGCCAGGGGCAGCAGCATGATGCCGTGGCGGCGGCGGCAGCCGCCCAGGGTGCCACCGCCGCGCCGGGCAGCGCCTGGCCTCTGCACAGCGACGCCGACAAGCAGCCGTGCATCGCTGCGGCCAAGGCTGGCGACAGCAGCGCCATCGCCGCCCTGACGCGCTCCATGCGCCAGCACCCGCGGGAGATGAGCAGGCTGCAGGCGCTGGGCCTGCCCGCCGACACCTCCTGCGCGTGGCTGGCCGCCGGATGAGCTGGCCCGGCGGGCTGCCTAGCTCCGCATCAACCCTCCTTCATTGCCCTGTCCTGTACTGAAGAGGGCGACCCAATCCCCGTCCACCACGAGCCAACGCAGCTTCACTGCCGCCCTCCTCGCGGTCTCCTGCCACTGCTGCCCGCCGCGCCGGCTCGAGCGGCCCACCCAGCTTCGACAGCTGGGGCACGCGCCCTTCACATTTTTCACTTTGGCCGTGATTGATCATGATCATTCTAGCCTGCAACCATTCTAGCCTGTCCATTGGTCCTGCTCCCTACTACCCTGTCTGCTCTCCAAGACGACCGACCCTTTCATGCTTGCTGCTTGGCTGCTCGCCTCTTGCCTCTACTCTCGACTTTCATTCACGGGGAGCTTGTGCTTTGTGTGTAAGTGTACGAGCTTGGGAGGCAGGTCCGAATCCTGTACCTGTACGGTATGGCCGTGCCAAAAACAGGCGTGCAGCAGCACCCCGCCGTCCTGCAGGACGCGCGGAGCGGCCCATGTGTGGGAGTTGATTACACGTTGTGTTTCTGTCTCATTTGAGGAGCAAGATGCGGCAAACCGCTGCAGCACCATCGCGTCGTGCACAACCAACTGCGCAGCGCCGCTGGCCGCCGCCGCCGCCCCGCTGCGCCTCAGAAGTCCTTGAACACGCCGGTGGAGATGTAGCGGCTGTTGTGCTTGGCGTGCTGCCCCGTCTGGGCCACATCAAAGTTGGAGGCGTCGGCGGGGCCGCTGACCTGGCGACACATGGCAGAGGGGGTGCCAGGGAGAGCAGCAGGCGCATTTGGCATCCAGGCAGGCAGGGGCAGGCAGACAAACAGCACCAAGCAGCAGAGCCAGGGTGCTGCATGCACAGCTGCATTTTGGCCGCCTTCGGAGAGCCCACCGCACACTACACCACACCATTCCACACTCTCACATCCCACATACACCTCTCTCCGCCACCGCACCTTGGGCACGTAGGGCGCCTTGAGCTTGCGCTGGGCCAGCGCATCCCAGTCGAAGCCCTTGAACCAGGGGTGCTGCTTCACCTCCGCCACGCCGCCAGCCATGCAGCCAATGCGCCGGCTGGTGGCGCGCACCAGGAAGCGCTTGATGAGGTCCCGCAGCTCCTGGAGGGAGGGAGGAGAGGGAGGGTGTGAGTGTGCAGCATGTGTGGGTGGCGGGGGGCCCAGGAGGCAAGGCCGGGAGGTGGGCGCAGGAGGCAGGGGGTGGAGGCAGGCGGCCATGCATGCGGCTTGGCTCGGCCCCGCATGCCTGCATACCTGCCCCACCATCACCCACACCAGGCCACCACCCTTTCCTGCCTTCCCCACAGCTGCCCAGCAGCCACCACCCACACCACCACCACCACCACCACCACCACCACCGCCACCTTGCTGAAGTGTGTGGGCATCTTGAAGTCTGTGGAGCAGATGGCTCGGAACATGGCCACCCGGTCCTCCTGGTAGAAGGGCGGGTAGCCGGCCACCATCTCGTAGATCAGCACACCCACAGCCCACCTGCGCAGGAAGGCGGCGGCGGTGGTGGTGGTGGCGGCGTCGGTGGCAGTGGCAGCGGCGGTGGATGGCTGGTGGGGTGAGGGGAGACGAGGCGAGGGCAACCGCCGCGGGCCGCGGCCTCAAGCTGGCCAGCCAGCCAGCCAGCCCCACCAGCCCTGCGGCCAGCAGCCCGCCCACCAGCACAGCGCCCCCCACCCCCATCCCACCCACCAGTCCACCGCCTTGTTGTGCCCCGACTGCGTCACCAGCTCGGGCGCCAGGTACTCTGGTGTGCCGCACAGGGTGAAGGTCTTGCCGCTCTGCGGATGTGGGTGTAAGTGGCGGATGTGAGGCTGGGTGCGGCAGACTATGGGACTGGCGGCGGCGCGGCGAGGGAGCAGCGGTGTGCAGGCAGGCAGCCAGCTGAGTGGGTCGAGGTGGTGGTCGGCATCGACGTGTTGACATCAGGCAGCACAGCTGCCGGCCCCGCAGTCAGCAGCAGGACAGGCGGAGCCCCGGCCATCCACCACCACCACCGCCACCACCGCCAGCAGCTCGCTGCCGCCCCACCGGCGCAATCTTCTTGGCGAAGCCAAAGTCGGTGATCTTTAGGTAGCCGCGCGTGTCGATCAGCAGGTTCTCGGGCTTGAGGTCGCTGCGGGGGCGGGGTGGGGCAGAGGGCAGGGCAGGGCTGTGAGGGTGCAGGGAGGGCGGAGCGGGAGGGCGGCAGGATGGGGCGAGGCGGAGCAAGGCACCCAGGGGGTGCCAGGCAGGACAGAACTACCACATGCACTCACACGCACGCATGCGCACGCAGCGCCGCCACCACCCGCACCACTCCCTCGCCGCCCCTTCCTCTTGCTGTCCCCCCACCGCCGCCGCCACCCGCAGCAGCCGCGAGCTCACCGCCAGGCCACCCCCCTGTCGTGCATGTACTCCAGGCCCAGCACCACGCAGGCGGCGTAGAAGCGCGCCTCCTCCTCGCTCAGCGGCGCCTCCCTGTTCTGCAGGTATGTGAAGAACTCGCCGCCCTGCACCAGCTCCATGACCATGTAGAGGGAGGAGGGGTCCTGCGGGGGGGTGGGGGTGGGGGTGGGGGGATAGCACGACAGGGGGGTGGCCAGGCGGTGAG
>NW_005435063.1:562757-570402 GCF_000147415.1 Chlorella variabilis
CCCTGGGAGTTGGGGAGTGGGGAGTGTGTCAAGTGGGGGTGTGGGGACGAGACAGCAGGCACAGGGGCAGGGAGGGGCAATGGGGGTGGACCAGCTGGCCGCAGACCGGGCCGCCCCCCCTTCTCCTGCGCCCCTAGCCCCCCCGCCCTCCCCAACCTGGAAGGCCGCCACCAGGTTGACCAGGAAGGGGGAGTCGAACTCAGCCATCACAGTCCGCTCCCGCTTGATGTGCTCCTGGGCTCGTCAGGGGGAGCGGCAGGGGCGGTGGGCACAGGTCAGGGGCGGCCCAGCTCGAGGGAGGCGAGGCGAGGCAAGGCAAGGCAAGAGAAGAGAGGAGAAGAGACGGGTAGCGACCGTGCGTGCCTCTTCATCTCCCGGCCGCCCTCGAGGACCGCGGATGGAACTGGGCCCTGCCCCGCTGCTGCCCCTGCCGCTGCCCCTGCCGCTGCCGCTGCCGCTGCCGCCCGGTGTGCTGTGGGCCAGCCCCCGCGCCCCCCCGCCCCCACCTGCAGCCCCGTCTGCACCACGTGCGCCTTGGACAGGCACTTGAGCGCGTAGTACTTGCCCTCGTGGCACACAAGCGTCACGCGGCCAAAGGCGCCGCTGCCCAGCACCGCCACGTGCGCCAGATCCTCGGGAGCCAGCGCCTGCGGCAGGGAGGCGGCAGGGGGGTGGCAGGGAGGTGGCAGCAGGCGGGCAGGTGTGGCGCGCGATGCGTGGCGTGGCGTGGCATGGTGGTGGTACGACTGGTGGCAGTGTATGTGGCGGCAGAGCGGAGGCGCCAGCGCAGGCCAGGTCTGGGGGAGCAGCTCGTGCTCAAGGGAGGCAAGGAAGGCGGGGCGGGCCAGGCGGCGCCGCCCGCGCGCCACCGCCACCACCGCCGCGCCTTTTTTATCTTGGCGGTGGGCGTGTCGTAGGTGGCGGCCTGGCTCTGCAGCAGCTTCTGCAGCGGACCCAGCAGGCGCTGGAAGTCGTCGCGGCCCAGCGCCAGCAGCCGCACATCTGCGGCGGCGGCGCGGCGGCGGGGTGGCGTGCACGGGAGGAGGGAGGCAAAGGCGGGGATCAAGGCGAGGCCACAGGGCGCGCTGGCGGGCCACCTGCCAAGCTCCGGCTGCTGCTGCAGGCCAGGCATTGCGGCTGGGAGCGGGACAGCGCTCGGGAGAGCGGTGCTGCCGCCGCCGCCGCCGCCGCCGCCTCGCCCCGCTCACCGCTGGCTGCCAGCACGGTGGCGGCGCGCGGCTCGTTCCGCAGCAGGGCCCTTTCCCCAAAGTAGGCGGTGGGGCCCAGCTTGGCCAGCTCCTGGCAGGCGGGGAGGCAGGGAGGCAGGGAGGCAGGGAGGGAGGGAGGCAGGCAGGGAGGGAGGGAGGGAGGGAGGGAGGGAGGCGGGGAGCTCAGCCGCTCAGGTATTTGTTGGGCAGCCAGCGCGGTGAGCAATCGGGGCCCTTTGCGCGATCCGGGAGGCACATGCGAGTGGCCACCCACCGCCACAGCACCGCCGCAGCCTCCCCACAGGCCCCCGCCACCCCCACCTGGCCCTCTTCTCCCACCACCGTGCAGCCGCCCTCCTCGATTATGTAAAAGGTGTCGCCCTCCTCGCCCTTGCGAATCACGGCCTGACCCGCGGGCACCACCCGGCTGCCAAACGCCGTGCACAGCGCCAGCCGCTGCTGCGGCCTCAGCGCCGTCAGCAGCGGCACCTGCGGGGCGGGGCGGGCGGGGTGGGGACACACACGCGGGTGGAGGGAGGCAAGCAGCCGGAGTCAGTCGGCAACCATGGCAGGCGCGTTGGCTCCAGCACTCTTCACCCATGCACCGTCGCCATCGCCGCTGCCACGTGGCAAGCACGCAAAGACCCCCCGGCCGCCGCCACACCGCGCGGCGCCGCCGCCGCCGCCCGACTCGCCTTGCGCAGCGCCTCAAACCGCCACATGTTGCGTATCTCGGCCAGGCTGCCCAGGTGGGTGTCAAAGTCGGCGCGGGTGCAAGCCAGGGCCTTGGCGGCGGTGGCGGCCTGCACCGTGGCGGCCCTGCACACACACACACAATACAGCAAGCGGGGGCAGCAGGGAGGTTCACGGGCAGGCCGGAGCGACATGGGGTGGCTCTGGCAGGCGGGACTGCCCGCACACACCAGCAGCAGTAGCCATCTGACAGGCGGCGGCAGCGCCAGCAGCGGCCTGCACCGCCCCCACCTGGCCTCGTTGTTCAGCAGCGCCAGCTCTCCGAAGCAGTTGCCCCTGCCGCACGTGGCCAGCTCCCTGCCGGCGCCGTCAGTGATGCTGCGGGCGGCGGGGCGGCGGGCAAGGGACGCCAAGCGACCGATCACACGCCGACCCCCGGCGTTTTCCCGCCCCCATACCCACCCGCACTGTGCACAGCCCGCCACGGTCCCGGCAGCTTCCCTCCTCACCTGAAGCTGCCCTCCTCCACCACATAGAAGGTGTCCCCCGCCTCGCCCTGCCGGAACACAACCTCCCCCGCCCCAAACGAGCGGTTGGCCATGCAGCGCGCCAGCTGGAACAGCTGCTGCTCGGACAGGTTGGACAGGATGGGCACCTGCAGGCAAGAAGAGCAGACGGGGAGGGGCGCGCAGGCATCGAGCGCGTCGCAGCGGCAGGGCGCGCAGATAGCGGCAGCACAGGCGGTACTGGAGGTGGCATCACGGCAGCAGGGCAGCCGCGCCGCAGGGCTGCCGGGCCTCCTCTGCACCCCCTCTCGCCTTGCGCAGCGTCTCGTAGCGCCACACATCCTCGATGGGGCCCAGCAGCTCGTGGAAGGCCTTGCGCCCCAGCGTGTAGCACACCACGTAGCCGTCGGCTGCAGGGCGGCGGCAGGCAGCCAGCGCGGCAGCGCGCCAGCGAGGCGCAGCTGGTGGCGGGGGTGGCAGGCGCAGCGGGGACGGCAGGCAGCAGCTGCCCCCTCTGCCCTGGCAGTGTGAAGGACTCACGGGGAGGCAGGCAGCGGGTGTTCAGAGCGGGGCCTCCGCTTGTACAGCCGGGCACCCCTTCCCCCGCCCACCTGTGGCTGTGGCGTCGCGAGGCGCGTCGTCAATCAGCGCCTTCTCACCAAAGTAGGCCTGTTCCCTGACCCGCCCCACCTCCCGCCCATCCCTGGTCATCACCACTGCACGGGCGGGAAGGGGTGTGTTTGGGGGGTGGGGGTGGGGGGGTGGGCGCGGCGCAAAGTGAAACCGAGTTGCTTTTAGGTAGCGGCAGGGAACGGCAGCCCTTTGGCAGCCTCACCAGGCCTAGCAGTGCCCCTCCCACACCGGCACCACCACCACCACCACCACCCTGCACATGCACATGCACACCCCGCCCACCCACCCGTGCCCTCGCGCAGCAGGTAGAAGCGGTCTGCTGCCTCGCCCTGCCCGAACACCGCCTCCCCAGCCCCAAACTCCACTAGCTCCAGAGCATCCGCCACCACCTGCTTGTGCTCCTGCACCAGCCAGGCAGGCAGGCAGGCGGGCGGCGCAGGAGGGCCAGACGCCGAGCCACACACCACAGTGAGCGAGCAGCGATTCATGCAGCTGCAGCGGGGTCTGGGGTCCTCTTGAGGCCATGCACAGGTCGCTCCCAGCAAGCCCCACACTCCAGCGAGGCTCGGGCAAGGCTCGGCGGCGCTTGCGGACACAAGCCCAGCCCACGCACCGGCGCCAGCACCGCCAGCAGCGGCACTTGCTCCACCAGCCGCGCCTTCTCCGCCGCCACCTGCTGCTGATCGGTGCGCTTGATGGCGGCGTACACCGTGCGCTCCATCACCTGGGGCAGGCAGGGGCAGGGGCAGGCAGGGCAGGATGCGTGGGAGCGTGGCGTGGGTGTGAAGGGTCTGTACTGTGGGCAAGAGCGGGCGGGCGGGCGGCGCGGCCGCACGTGATGCAGCCCACGGCAGCCCTGCCCGCAGCCCACGGCAGGCAGGCTCACCCACAGTTTGCCGTCGGCGGTGGCCTTGACCGTGGCGGCGCGCGGCGCAGAGTACAGGAGAGCCAGCTCGCCGAAACCGCTGCAGGCAGGCAGGCGGGCGGGTGGGGGTGCATATGGCATGGTGCAGCTCGGCGTGCCGACTGGGGCAGGACGCAGGGTGTCCATTGGACAAGCACGCGTGGCAGGCAGCCCAGCCTACGCTGCATCCTGGAGGGTGCCGGTGCCACATGCTGCGTGTCCTGGCCGCCCGCCCCACGCCTCCCGCCGCCGCACCTGCCCGGCTGGTAGGAGTGCACCGCCCGCTCCTCCCCCCACTCCTCCTTGAACAGCAGCACATCGGCGGCGCCCCGCTCCAGCACGTAAAACTTGCTGGCATCGGTGTCGCCCTGCGGACGGCATGGTGGGGGAGCCGCCGGCTGAGACCCCATGCGCATGTGCACGCCGTGCGCTGTGTGCTGCGCATGCGGGTCCCTTCCAGCGCGCATGCATGCCATGCGCCCGCACAGGCATGTTGCTTGTCCATGCTGCTTGTTCGCTGCAGTGGGGCAGGCCTCCCGGGCGGGCAGACCTGCTTGATGATGACGTCCCCTGCCCGCACCGCCTGCGGCGTCATGCTGCGGATGATGGCCTGCTTGGCAGGCAGCGTCAGCTGCTCAAACAGCAGGTTGCCCTCGATGGCCTTGCCTGCGGCGCAGCCAGCCGGGGTGCAGGACCTAGGGCACAGGGTGAGGGCTCTCAAATGCACCGGGGCAGCAGGGAGGGATGCAAAGCGTCGCCTCGAGCCCACTGGCAGCGTTTGACCCCCGCCGCGCTGCAGCAGCCGTGCCCCTGCTCCTCCCATCGCGCTGCTGGTCCGCACGAGGGCGCAGGCAGCGGTCAGCACGTGCGCAGCGCGCGGCGCGCATGCGCGCACCGATGAGCCGCTCGGCATAGTCGGTCTTGGGCACCACCGGCACCTCGATGTCGGCGGCGTTGGAGATGGCCTCTGCCGCCACTGCAATCCGCTTCTTCATCTGGTGGATCTTCATGGCGTCGGGCTTTGGAGGCCCCGCAGCTGCTGGGGGCGGCGCGTCTGGGGCCACCTGCTGCGGCCCCGGGGCCACGCCGCCCCCGGCCAGCGCCTTGCCAGCGCCCACCACCGCGGTGACGGCGCCGTCGGACGTGCCATCCACGACCTGCGGCGCTGCCATGCAGTTCCCCATGGTGCTGCCGCTCTACGTGGGGCTGCCTGGGCGGAACAAGGAGCGGCCTGGGCCTGCATGGCCGAACAGCATTGCGAGGGTCAACTTGGGCCGGGCGCCACTGTCGGGGAGGGTGCCTTGGACCTGCGCTGCTCACCTGTATCAAACACAAGCAACGTGACGCGCAGCAAGCTGCTGTACACGCTCCTTTGCTCGAGAAGGCGAGAAGGCAAAAGGCTGCCGGGCTCCAGGAGCCCAGGGGGTGTGCGCAGGGATGATCGAATGATGCGCAGCTTGCTGCTGGCGCCCACGAGATGGACAGGCAGGGTGCCAGCGAGCTCCACATGGGCGGCACACAGCTCCCCCGGCCATTGCGCGCGCTGCAATTTGGCCAAAACCCCAAAGAATAGGCACTCCCTTCTTCACCTGAGCACCGCCCTGGGCTGGGCAGCACGACAAAATGCGCGCTGCAGTTCGGGGAGCGGCTGCAGCTTTGCGGCGCCTGCAGGCGTCAGAGGCACTGAGCAGTCATCTTCAGCAGCTGCAATCGATCAGCACAAGGTGCGGTGGAGCGTGGCCGCTGGTCTAGAATCACAGGCCCTCATCCCCCACTCTCCGGCCCGCAGGCCGCTCACCAGCCCATCCTGCGATTGCAGGGCGGCCGTGGAGGCTGGCAGCGCCAGCCGCAGCCGGGGAGCTTTGGGTCTGGTGGCAGCGGCGGCCGCCGCCGCCGCCGCCTCCTACGGCTTTGCGGCGCGGCCCGTGGCGCGGGCAGAGGCGCCCTGGCAGGGAGAGAAGGGCGCGCCCGATGTGCCGGTACGTCTTGCCTCTCTCAACCTGGCTGGCTGGCTGGTCGCCGTGTTGCTCCCAGGCTCGGCAGCAGAGCAGTTGCCTTTCGCCGCCGCCGTCGCCCTGGGAGGGAGCGCAGCGGCCCAGCTGCGCCGCCTGCTACCAGTGGCCTGCATTCTTCCCTCCCGCTGCGCTGCTTGCCACCCTCGCCCCACCGCAAATCCCTGCCCGACCCTCCACCCCTCCTCCCGCGCTCGGCCATGTGCGGCAGGCGGACAGCCGGTACACGCTGCCGGCGGCGAGGGGGGCGCTGCCTCGCGAGGTGGTGCTCTACCAGTACGAGGTGTGCCCCTTCTGCTGCAAGGTCAAGGCATTCCTGGACTATTACAAGGTGCGGTGGGGTGCGTGCGCTGTGTGTGTGTGTTTGTGTGTGTGTCAGTGGTGGTGCCGCTGCAGCCTGGGTGGCAGGCATGGAAATCCCCCGCGCGCACATTTCGAGTGGCGGCCAAGCCTGCATGCTGCCAGGGCGGGTTTGTGTCGCCGGCTGCCCGCGTGCCCCACGCCCCGAGCCGCGCCCTGGCTGTCCCCCTGCTGCTGCTGCCGCTGCTGTACCGCAGATACCGTACCGCTGCGTGGAGGTCAACCCCCTCACCAAGGCCGAGATCAAGTGGAGCGACTACAAAAAGGTGCCAGTGGTGGTGGTGGACGGCGAGCAGCTCAACGACAGCTCAGCAATCATCAGCCGGCTGGCGGCAGAGGTGCGGGCCACGCAGGCCGCCGGCGGCAAGCAGCCATCCGGCAGCGGCGGCAGCGGCAGCAGCGGCGCGCCGGCCAAGAAGGGCTGGCTGGGCGGCTTGTTTGGCGGCGGCGGCGGCGGCAGCGCGGGTGGCGGCGGCGGGGCGCCCATGCCCGCCACCGCTGCAGAGGAGGAGATGTGGCGGCGCTGGGTGGACGACTGGCTTGTCAAGGTGCGCCTGGGTCGCCCTTGCAGCAGGGGAGTGGCGCTGCCCAGGGCGCGGTGCGGGGTGAAGCGGCGTGGCAGGCGACGGCAGGCCGCAGGGCGGCGGCAGGCAAGCACCGCGGGTGTCCCGCAGGCACCCACGCGCGCCCTGCAGCGCTCGGGCGCCGCCTGCTCCCAACCACGCACCCCGCCGCCACCGCACACACGCACATGCGCGCGCTGCCGCCACCCGTGCTCACGGCTCCCTCGCTCCTTCCCTCCCCGCTGCCAGGTCATCACCGTCAACATCTACCGCAACATGCACGAGTCCTTCCAGACCTTTGAATACATATCAGAGGCGGGCAACTTTGGATGGGTGTCGCGGGAGGCGGGTGGGTGCGCGGCGGCGGCAGGCGGCGGCACCCGCGCGCTGCGGCGGCGCCCGCGCGCTGCGGCGGCGGCGGCAGGCCGAGGCCCGGGGGAAGCTTGCCGTCGCGCCGGCCGCGGAGCTCCCCGCCGAGCCCCCTTGCCCTTGCCCTCACCCTGCACCCCCCTCCCCTGCGTGTGCAGCGCGCGTGGTGGGCGCCACTCTGATGTGGGGCATCAGCGGGAAGCTGAGGAAGAAGTACGGGGTGGAGGGGGATGTGCGGGAGCAGCTGTACAAGGTGAGGTGTGAGGGGGGGCAGGGGCAGGGCCGGGTGTGGGTGTGGGTGTGGGTTTGGGTGTGGGTGGCACCTTTGCCGGTGTGGGTGACGGCTTTGTCGGTACTAGGGAGAGTACATTGTAGAGCGGCAGGTTCCCACCCTCCC
>NW_005435063.1:570452-580136 GCF_000147415.1 Chlorella variabilis
CCCCCCCCCCCCCCCCCCCCCGCGCGCCGCAGTCTGCTGACGACTGGGTGGGCGCGGTGGGCGGGCGCGCCTTCCTGGGCGGCGACGCGCCCGACCTGGCTGACCTGGCGGTGTTTGGCGTCATACGCGCCGTGGTGGGTACAGACACGTTCAACGACCTCATGCAGGTGGGTGTGCGCTGCCGGGGCGGGGTGGGCCCTGGTGCGGTGTGGTGTGGGGCCGTCAGCGGCGGGTGGCGTGGCTCTGGCTGGGCGGGCGTGGCTGTTGGGCAAGGGCTTGGCTGCGGAGCGGCCTTCCTGCCCGGGGCCCGGCCCCCCGATTTGCCGCTGCGTGCGCTTGCCCGCCCTGAGCCGCCGTGTGCGCCGCCGCCGCCGCCGCTGCCGCAGAACTCCCAGATTGGCGGCTGGTACAGCCGAATGTTTGAGGCGGTGGGGCCCACGTCGCGCGTGCCCTGAGTGGCGGCACCGCAGCCTACCCGCCCGCCCCGTGAGCGCCTTGTTTGATGCCGCACCTGGACCCTTGTCCCTCCGTGACGCTGACACCGCGCTCTTGCGGCACGTTGCTTGCCTTCAATTGCGTATTTTGTTTGGGGAGGGGGCTGCCGTTGCGCCGCCGGGGCGGCGGCGCGAGGCTGAAGCTGCGGTCCCGCTGCCAGCAGCGGAGCAGCGGCAGTTACCCCGCCCCCCGCCAGTTCTCCTCAAAACAGGCCTCCATTTCGTTGCTTCTTGCTTCCTTCCTGAAGCCTGCTGTTTGTTTGCTGTTATTGACCACCAAGGCTTGCCGTCGGATGCGGGAGACGAGGAGGCTAAAGTGCTCCAGGGGGGCCTTTCAGGGACTGGCAGCTGAGGCTTTCGTGATTTTCCCCGTTTGCCCCCCACCCTTGGAAGTTGGGAGCCCACTGTGCATGGAATCCACTCTCTGAAGGAGCCCTCAGAGGGCAGCCCAGGCGCAGAGCACCAGCTTACCCCTGCCGCTGAGCCCCCACTGCCCCTGCCGAGCTCCCAGGGTTCTCAGCCGCATACTCGCGATGACGCTCTACCAGAAAATGAGACTTCTGCACGGACACGAAGACCATCCGCCACCCGCAAGCCCGGACAGCGGCCCCAACAAGGCCGCAGGCCATGACATCAGTCTGGCAGCATCAAGGTGAGGCAGTGTGCTCGTCCGCGACTCGCCTCCGCTAAAACAACACCGCGAGACGAGCTCACTGAAAGCGCTTTTGCAGGGTCGAGTTCGCAATCAAGGCGGTGCAGCAGGCGGCGACGGGGCAAGGCGCCGCCCGCTCGCCGCCGATGGTGCGGATCAGTGTGTCGGCTGGCTCTATGGCCACGCTGCACCACAGCAGAGCCGCAGCCACGGCAGCAGCAATCTTGCGGACGTCCAGCTGGCAGGCGGGGGGCGGCAAAGAGGCGTCCGCCCGCGCAGCGCAGTTCCGCGACAGCGCGGCCCTCAGCCCGCTGCCTGGCTACTGCAGCATGGCGCAGTTTGGGCCCACCACCGAGCTGTACAGGAGCACGTACGTAGTGGGACGTCGCAGCTGGGCTGGACGCAGCGGGAAGCGCATCATGCATCTTGCCATGCCAAGCTTTGCTGCCGCACATGCCTCCCGCTCGCTGCCCCCACCTGCACCGCCTCCCATCCTTCCCCGCACCCAACCCTTGCCTTGCGCAGCCAGTCGTGTGTGCTGCGCGCCTCCTGCCTGGCCGGCAGAGGCCAGGTCATCATCAAGCGCTACACCAAGGGCAAGATGAGCTCACGAGCCGCACACAAGATGCATCGCGAGGTGAGCGCCCGGCTGTGCCCGCCTGCTGGCCGACGGCGAGCGCCAGCCTGCCACCCCTTGCAAGCCGCCGCCGCCCGTGCCGCCGCTGGTCGTCCGTGCTGCCGCAGATCCAGCTCATGTACCGGCTGCGGGGCCAGGAGGGGGTGGCCCAGATCCTGGGCGACTTTGAGGATGGGCAGTACTTCTACATTGCCATGGTGGGTGGTGGGTGCTGTGGGTGTGGGTGTGGGTGTGGGTGTGGGTGTGGGTGTGGGTGTTTGTGGTGAGGCATGGCAATGGCAGCGGTGGCAGCGCTTGGTGCAGACACGCAGCAGCCGGGGGGCCAGGCTGAGACTGCTGTGCGTTGGACCGCACAGCGGCGGGCGATGCATGGTGGCCCCCGGCAACATCCTGCCCCCGCTGCGCCTGCCTGCCTGCCTGCCTGCCCCGCCCCGCAGGAGTTTTACGAGGGCGGCGACTCTGTACAAGCGGTCGCTGAAGCAAGCCAAGGAGATGCCGCTGGAGGAGCACTGGATCTGCACCAAGGTGGGCAGAGGGCGGGGTGGTGGTGGGTCGGGGGAGGAGAGGAGGGTTGGTGGCCGACCTGGTCGCTGAGCGGCTGTCGGCAGCGGCTGCATCAAGCCCTGTGTGAGAGCCTGCAGCTCTCCTCGCCCATCCAATCAAGCGCCCATGTCTGCTCATGCGCCCGCTGCGCTGCCCCCTCCCTGCCTCCACCGCCAGGTCATCGTCCCCCTGCTGCGCGTGCTGTGCGTGCTGCACGACCGCCACGGCATCGTGCACCGCGACATCAAGCCCGAAAACATCTTCCTCACAGACACGGGTGGGCTGCGGCGCGGCGCTGCTGCTGCCCCGCTGCCGCGCCCTGCCGCCTGCCTGCTTGCAGCGCTCCCCCGCTGGCCTCCCGGCACCAGCGCTCAGCGCTCACCTGCAGCCTGCTGCTGCGGACCGCCCCCTGCCCCCTGCAGACGAGCTGCGTCTGGGCGACCTGGGGCTGGCCATCCAGCAGCAGCAGGAGCTGCCCTTCCTGCGGGCCGGCACCCTGGACTACATGTCGCCAGAGGTACCGCCTGGCGTACCGCCTGTACTGCCTGTGGGGAGAACAAACACACAAACACAACACAGCCCCAGGCCTGGGTGGTGGTGGTGCGGTAGTAGCCCTCATCCACCCGCACGCCTCCTGCCCCGTCCCGCAGGTTCTGTGCAACCCGCTGTCCAGCCGCTTGGATGAGTCCCGCCACTACACAGCCGCAGACCTGCGCCGCATCGGCTTTGCGCCCTACAACGAAAAGGTGCGGCGCGGCGGCCGGAGCAGGGGGGCGGCAGATGTGGTCCTGCGCTGCGCGCCGCTGGGTATGCTGCGTGGCAGCGCAGCGCTGCGCTACGCTGTGGTCAGTGCTGTTGGCATCACACCCCCTTGCCCTGCCTGCCCTGCCCCGCCGCAGGTGGATGTGTGGGCAGTGGGTGTGCTGGTGTATGAGCTGATGAGCGGCGGCGCCACCCCTTTCTTCCACGACGAGCCGGAGACCACCCAGAAGCTCATCATGCGGGTGGGGCGGCGGTGGTGTGGCGCACGTGTGTGTGGCGCACGTGTGTGTGGTGTGCGCGGTGCCGAAGCCGTCGCTCCACCACCGCTGTGCAGCGCTTCGCTTGCCGCGCGCACCAAGCTTCCGTGCTGACACGCGTGCCTGCCTGCCCGCCGCTCCCCCTGCCCCCGCAGTGCGACCTGGCGTCGGTGCGCTTTGAGCGCCACCAGCTGCTCAGCCCCTGGGCCGACTTTGTGCGCACAGCGCTGCAGCGGGAGCCAGGGAGCCGCCCCTCGGCCGCCCAGCTGCTGCAGCACCGCTGGGTGCAGCAGCACCTGCAGGCCAGGCCGCGCCCGCCGCTGGCGCCGCCGCGCCGCCCCTCGCTGAGCCGCGTCGCCTCGCTGCCGGCAATGGCGCTGTTCAAAGCCGCCGCCGCCGCCGCCGTCTACTCCCCGCCCGACCCGCCAGCTCTGGCGCCTGCTGCTGAGCAGGCACCCACGCCCTGCCCAGCCCCAGCCCCGGCAGGCAAGGCGCTCCCCGTCGGCGGCGGCAGCGGCAACAGCAGTTGCGACGCTTCCGTCCTGGCGCCCTTCCCCAGCACTGGCACATCCAGCTCTGGGAGCGGCATCAACAGCAGCAGCAGCCTCAGCAGCTTCGCCTCCCTGCACTCCCTGGCAGAGGCTGCCGTCGCCGCTGCCGCATGCGGCGCGCCGCCGCCGCCGCCGCCGGTGACGACGACTGCAGACCTGTGCATGCTTCGCTCCAGCACCAGCTGCCTCACCCTCACTGCGCAGTCTGGCTGCCGGTGCAGCACCTGCCGCCTGGGCCTGGGCAGCAGCTGCCTGGAGTGCGGCGGCAGCGGCAGCGGGGATGGGGCTGGCGGCGGCGGCGGCTGCAGCGGGGAGGATTCCGAGATGCCCCTGGCAGCTGCGGAGCTCTCTGGCGCCGACCCCGGCAGCTTTGCCAGCCAGGCACCAGAGGTGCAGGAGCCTGGCGCAGCTGGCGAGAGCAGTCCAGGGCACCAGGGTGCAGGGCCGCCGCTGGGCCCTCTGTGGCCCTCGCCCTTTGCCTCCCAGCCGCCGGCTCCCCGAGTCCTCAGCCTGCCCTGCCTGCTGTCCCAGGACCAAGCTGGCGGCGTGGCGGCGGAGCCTTTGCAGGCCCGCCCACAGGTGCCGTCGCCGCTCGGCCCGCCGCCGCAGCGCCCCCAGCCGTCACGCGCATCCTGCGGCAGCCTGGGCTGGGCGCCTCCGCTGGACGGCGCCGGCGGCTCTGTGGCTGGCGGCGGCGGCGGCGGCGATGTGCGGCTGTCCCGGGCGGGGCACCGCAACCGTGTGGTGGCCTACATGCAGAAGCAGCGCATCAGCCTGCTCAAGACGCTGAGGATCACGCGCCGCTCGGTGGGCGGCAGCGGCGGCAGCGCCGACTCCGCGCGCAGCCGCAGCGGCGGCAGCACCGGCGCCGCCAGCAGCAGCGAGGATGGCTGCCAGCGCCACGCCTCGTGGTAGCGTGTCCCAGCGGGATGGGACAGCTGGCTGCCCCCAGCTGTCGCACCCAGCGGGCAACCCGGGAGACCGAGAGTTCATCCCGCAATCATCTTACATCTTCTTCAGCCCTTTCCATCACGCACCAAAACCCATTTTGCAATGAATGGAGGCTAAATGTGGACTCCTTTTCCTGGACAGTTTTTGTGTGGGCAACGTTGGAGCCAGCCCCCGCAAAGTGGTGGCCCCCTGCCCTGACCAGTAACCCGCCTGTGTGTGATCTGCTTATGAGCAATATATTGATCATTGAATAGATAGCCAAATATTCACTGATTGAAATCATTAAACACCCAAACTTTGAAGGGCGCAAGCACATCAGAAGGGGTGGCAGCAGCAAAGGGGCGGCCGCCGGTTTGCAGCGCCACATCAGCGGCGCTGCCAGCTCCCCCTGCCCTGCTCCAGCTCCTCTGGCGGCGCCACCCGCCTTGCGATACCGTGCCTGAACCTTTTACCCCCCTGCTCCCGCCCCGCCCGCCCACCCGCGCGCAGCTCGGTGGTGCGTGAGTTCCGCTGCGTGGCCACGCTGACGGCGGCGCAGCTGGTGACCAGCTGGATCCACGTCAGCCTGGCGCTGGGGGAGGCGCGCGACACGGCGGAGCGCCAGCTGGCCGCGGAGCAGAGGAAGAAGGGGGGCGGCAAGGTGGGGCTTGGGTTAGAGGGGAAGGGGCGCTGGAGGGGGCCGGGCCCTGCAGGTGTCTGCTAGCTGGCTGGATGGGAGGCTGGGAGGCTGGGAGGCAGTCGCACCCCTGGCTCCCCAGCCAGCAGGCGCTGCGAGCGCCACTCCCTGTGCCGGCTCTTCACAAACGCATTGATCAAGATTTGTGGTGGCTATTTCTTACATGGGAGTGTTCATTATCGATTCGGTAACGGCTGCCCAGAAGTTGGGGTCTGGCAAGTGCTCGCACACTGTGGCCAGGTCCTTGGCCCGCTGAACGGGGTCTCGGTCCCAAAAAACAAAGTGCCCCGCATGCCCACCCGCGTCAGAGGCATACTGCCAGGACCCACTTGAGTGTTCCATGATGGCATAGCCGCCGAGGGACACCCGCGTGTATTCTGGCATGTGCGTGGCGTCGCCAGCGTCCCCGTACTGCGCCGCATCATACATCACCGCCACCAACACGGAGGTCCCGTTGACGTCAATGCTCTTGCTCACTGTGTAGCATTCAGAGTCGTCATTAGAGTCGTTCTCGACCGTAAACCCTGGAATCTCGGTCTTGGGATTTCGCGCATGTAAGCCCTGGGCTTCCTTGACCTCGTTCACCAGGGCCAGCACTTGCTCAACCGCGTTGGCCACTTGTAGAGGGTCCGGAACTGGGGGCGCTTCCATGGCTTATGCTTCTGCACGCATGGCACAACAGATACACAGCAAGGGTGACCAAGTGCCGAGCAAGCTGCCCTAGAGCCATGGTCGCTGCGTCATTTGCAGGGCTGTGCTGCAAGCTTGTTCTGCAGCAAGGCTGAAACAGACTGTAAGCCTACACAAGCACAGCAAGGCAGGCTCACCTTGCTGTACGCCCAAGCAAGCAAGGGGGAAGCACGTGGGGACACTACCCTAGGCCAAGCATTCGGGAGCCCACATGGCCGGTGCCCTGGGCAACTTGCCACTTCCTCCTAACTTCGCATATACTTTGTTCGATTTCTACGCAACTTGTCACAGCCTGTGGTCAAGGTGCTGCCGACAGCATCTGGAACTGTTGTTTGACCGGCTGGAGGCAACTCTGCACGTTGAACCTCCTGATCTGCAGCGGCAAAGGGGCGCCGCCGCCGGTTGCAGCGCCACATCAGCGGCGGCCTTCAAAAATGCCTGCTCACGCCCATCGCCCATTGCCGCGAATCGCATGTACCCACTTTGGCGGTGCCCTGCCTGCTGGCATTGACTGCGCTAGCAGCGCGAGAGCCCTCGATCGAAGTCATGGTGTTAGTCCGGAGGAGGGCTGCGCCCGTCAGCTATGCCGAGCCCAAGGGAGTAGATGGGTGAGCGAAGGGGCGCCTGCCGCTCCCAACCAGCGCGACTAGGACGCCTGCCGGCGCCTCACAGCTGCTCGCTACCCGTTTGCAGGCTTGAGGAGGGCTCGGACCAGGAGCAGGAGCAGCAGCAGGAGCCCCGGGTGGCACAGGCGAGGCCACGATCACATGGCCGCCACCGCCAGTGCCGCCGCCTCTGCCGCCACCTGCCCAGGGACTCAACGCTGCCATTGTCCCCTGCAGGCCCGCAAGGCCACCCCCAGCAAGCCCCGCGCGCAGAAGCGCACCGCCCCCGAGGCGGCGGCCGACCTGCAAGAGGCGTCGCTGCTGGGTGAGTGCCTCGGTGTGCCGTCGCCGCCGGCCGCCGCCTGCCGCTGCCGCTGCTCGTGGCGTGCCCCCTGCGCGGTCCCGTCGCTGGCTGTGCGTATCAACCCTGCGGCCGTCCACGCCCGCCACACCCTGGCGATGGATCTTCACCGTCCCGTCCCCGCTGCACCACCTTGGCTGCAGACATTGTGAAGAAGCACGGTGCCTCCATCGCCGTGGCGGCCAAGGATTGGGTGGACCGGTACCGGGAGAGCCGCGGGGCAGCCACCGCCGAGCTGCTCACCTTCCTGCTGCAGGTGCGCTGCCTCGCCTGCTCGCTTGCTTGCGCAGGCAGCCTTGCGCTGGTTGGCCGCGTGTCCGCGTGTCTGCCGCCGCTGCATCTGTCCTGTGGGCCTGGCCGGCCGCTGACCCTGCTGCCCGCCCTCCTGCCTTGCCTGCCTGCCTGCCTGCCACCCACCGGTACCGCCACCGGTGCTGCCTGTTCGCTTGTGGTGCAGGCGTGCGGCGTGGACAGCGTGCTGAGCGAGGAGGATGTGGAGGAGGGGGAGGTGGATGCACTGAAGCAGGAGCTGGACAGGCTGGCGCAGGAGGTGGGTGGGTGCTGCCCGCGCGGGTGTGCCAGGGTGGCAGCGGCGCGGCCGCCGCGAGCGGTTGGCTGGCCGCAGCTGCACGCCGCCACGGCGTGCACCTGGGTCCCAGCCGCTGCCGGAAGCGGGTCGGTCTGCCTCCCCGTCGCGGCAACACGTGGGGCCCGTCTGGTGTGCTGCAGGAGGGGCTGGAGGATCACTGGAGGGGCACCAAGGCCGCCTCCAAGTCCTTCCGAGCCAACTACCTGGAGCTGTGGGACAAGGTGGGGGCAGGGCAGGGCTGGGCAGGGCGGGTGGCGGGCCGCTGGGCGGGTGCTCAGCATAGGGGTGGTGGCAATCGGGCGGACGAAGGTGCGCTAGGGTGGACGAACGCGGGGGTGCCTGGCGGGGGCAGTGCCAGGGAGGGGGCACTGGCTTGTGTAGGGAGAAGGTTGATGGTGTGAGCAGGCGCAGGGCATTGACCGGCGGCTATTGGCTGGCTGGCTGGCGCGGCTGGCGTGCAGGTGGTGCGCGAGGCGGCGGCTGCTGATGTGGCGCTGTGGGACCAGTATCTGCTGGACAAGCTGGCCTCCCTGCTCATAGCGCTCAACACGTGAGGGAGCACTCTGCGGGCGGAGGGGAGCGGGAAGGGCACAGTCGGCTGGGGGCAGGCTGGTGGGGCGACTGGAGGGCTTGCCTGCTCGCCTGTGCCAGCCAGCGCCCCCTGCCCCGCTCCAGCTCCTCTGGCGCCGCCACCCGCCTTGCGATACCGTGCCTGAACCTTCTACCCCCCCGCTCCCGCCCCACCCGCCCACCCACGCGCAGCTCGGTGGTGCGTGAGTTCCGCTGCGTGGCCACGCTGACGGCGGCGCAGCTGGTGACCAGCTGGATCCACGTCAGCCTGGCGCTGGGGGAGGCGCGCGACACGGCGGAGCGCCAGCTGGCCGCGGAGCAGAGGAAGAAGGGGGGCGGCAAGGTGGGGCTTGGGTTAGAGGGGAAGGGGCGCTGGAGGGGGCCGGGCCCTGCAGGTGTCTGCTAGCTGGCTGGATGGGAGGCTGGGAGGCTGGGAGGCAGGCGCACCCCTGGCTCCCCAGCCAGCAGGCGCTGCGAGCGCCACTCCACTTCCTTTGCCGGCTGAACCGCGATTCGCCCCACCTGCCCTGTGCCTGCTGGCGCAGGCGGGCGAGGAGCGCGTGGCCGCCTTCCGCCGCACCCTGGACCGCTGCCACTCTCGCGTGCAGGAGCTGAGGAGCTACACCGACTCATTGTTCCAGGGCATCTTCGCGCACAGGTTCAGGTGGGCGTGATTTGCAGGAGTGGGGCAGGTTTGAAGGCGTGGGGCAAGGCAGTCGGGTGTGGGGACGCAGAAGCTGCTTGCGGCTTGCAAGTTACACGCCCCGCGGGAGCTGCCCGCCCGCCTCCCCAGCACCCCACGCTGCTGCCTGCTGCCCCTGCCCGCCACCTACCCCACCCCAACGGCCGCCACCCCCACCTGCGCGCCCTGCCCTGCAGGGACTGCTCCGAGGAGATTCGTGCCACAGTGATCGAGGGGATCGGCGCCTGGGTGCGCCTCCACCCCGCCGCCTTCCTCACAGACCAGTACCTCAAGTACATCGCCTGGGCGCTCAGCGACAAGGTGCGGCGGCGCGGGCCGCCGCTGCGGTCCGCCTGTGCCTGTCGCTGACGGCCCTTTTGCCTTGCTAACATGTGAACACCACCACCGCTAGCCACCACCACCCCTTCCCCACACTCATCCCCCCCACCCCACACACACCCCGCAGGATGCGGTGGTACGCCTGGCCAGCATCACCGCCCTGCTGTCCCTCTACTCCAACCCCGACAACGGCGCCTCGCTGGCCGACTTCACCCACCGCTTTGCGCAGCGCTTTGGGGAGCTGTTCTACGACGTCTACGAGCGGGTGGCGGTCAGGGGGGTGAGGCGGGTGGCGGGGCGGGTGGGTGGGCGGGTGGGGGAGAGG
>NW_005435063.1:580413-581281 GCF_000147415.1 Chlorella variabilis
GGCCGCTCCCTCCCCGCCGCAGGTCCAGCTCAACACGCTGCTGGTGCGGCTGAAGGAGGCGCAGCCCAGCCAGTTTGCGCGCGTGTACGAGCTGCTGGCGGATGAGAGCCACGCGGTGCGCCACGCTGTGGCGGAGCTGGTGGCCTCGGCCCTGGAGGAGCAGGGGCAGCAGGTGCTGCAGGTGCGGGGCGGCGGCAGGGCGCCTGGGGAGGCTTCTGGCGGGTGGGGTCTGGGGAAGGTGCTGGCTGGCGCCTGCCCACTGTGCCAGCCTGTGCCAGCCTCTGCCTGTGTGCCGCTGCTTCCGGCTGCCTGCCAGGCGGCACCACGGGCTTGCTGGGTGGCACCCCCAGCCCCACTTGCTGCTGCTGCTCCTCCTCCGCGCCCCGCAGGCGGCCGCGGCCAACAAGTCGGGGGGCAAGCGGCAGCGTCGCAAGAGCGGGGAGGGCCCCGAGGCCAGCACCGCGGAGCTGCAGCTGGCGGGGGTGCTGCAGGTGCGCTGCACGGCGGCGCTGCTGGGCCTGCCTGCAGGCATGCTGGCTAGCTGCGCCGTGATGCCACGTGCCCTCCCTTCCCCGCTCACCTGCCCGCCCCGCCCGCCTGCCTGCTCCTCTCGCTGGCCTGCCTGCCGCACCCACTCCTCTGCCCGCCCCTGCCCGCCCTGCCCTGCCCACTTCTCTGCCCTGCAGGTGATGCACCTGCTGGCCAACCCGCCGCAGGAGCTGCCCGGCGGCGGCGGCGAGGAGGGGCAGGAGGAGGAGGGGCGGGAGGCGGCGCCCCTGGATCGGGAGGTGGTGGCCCAGGTGGTGGACGCGCTGTTCGACAGGCGAGAAGACTGTGGCTGGTGGCCGAGGGCTGTACCGGCGGGAGG
>NW_005435063.1:584545-590242 GCF_000147415.1 Chlorella variabilis
CAGCGCCCGCGCGACGGCGACGCCGACTGGGACACCTACTTTGCCTTTTTGGAGTGCCTGTCGAAGCGGGCGGCCAAGGTGGGCCGCTTGTGGTGTGTTGTTGGGGTTTGGTTGTAGGGCAGGGAGGGGTACTGGGGAGTGCAGTGTGTGTGTGTGTGTGTGTGTGTGTGTGTGTGTGTGAGAGAGAGAGAGAGAGAGAGTTTGTGTTTAGGGCGGGGAGGGGTGCTGGAGAGGGTGGCGTCAGGCGCTGGGAGAGCACAGGGCGGACTGCGGAGGGCCGGTAGGCGGGGCGGCGGTGGGCGCGCCCGCCACGGCAGCCGCCGCGCCGCGCCACGCTCCCCGCTGCCCACCGCTCCCTGCCCTGGGCCCCCGTCGCTGCAGGGCCGCGTCGAGTCTGTGCTGAAGAGGGGAGAGGGAGGTGTGGGGGCTGGCGCCAGGGCGGGCGGCACGGCGCGCAAGGCAACCCGCAAGATCAGTTTTGCGCCTCGGGAGGTGATCGATGAGGAGAGCGAGGAGGAGGAGGAGGAGGGGCGGGAGGCGATCGAAGAGGTGGGCAGGCTGGTGGGGAGGGTGGTGGCAGGGGCCGGCCGGCAGGCGGCGCCAGCGGGCGGTGTCGCTCGGTGGCGTGCGCTTTGGCGGCGGTGCTGGTGGGCAGGTTCGGCCCCGGCCAGCGGCCCCCGCCAGCGCAGTGCACCAGCCCCTACCTGCCGCTGTGTCCCCCCTGGTGTGTGTCTGTGTGTGTGCAGCCCGAGGAGGAGGAGGAGCGGCCCAGCAGCCTGCGCCGCGTGCTGCCCCGCAGCTCGCAGCGCGACGCGGCGGCCCCCGGCGGCAGCGGCGGCAGCGGGCGCCGGCAGGGCAGGCTGTCGGGGATGGCGGCGGGCCAGCGGCAGGGTGGCCGCTCCGGTGGCGCCCGCACCGGCGCCGTGCCAGCGCCGCCAGCCTCCGACACAGATGATGAGCAGGAGGCGGCGCAGCAGGGGCAGCAGGCGCTGGCGGGGGTGCCGGAGGGGAGCGAGGGGGAGGAGCGGGAGGGGAGCGAGGGGCCGGAGGTGCTGCCGACAGAAGAGGCCATGGCGATCCCTCCCGACAGCAGGAGCGGCGGCGCCAGGCAGCGCCAGCGCAGGCTGCGCTCGCTGTTTGCGGCGGAGGAGGAGGCAGAGGAGGGGCAGCAGGTGTGCGGGTGGGCGGGCGGGCGGCGGCGACCAGGGCTGGCCTGCATGATGTGCCTTGGAGCTGGCTGCCCCCTCCCACTCCCTGCCCTTTGCCGGCGCCTCATTTTGTGTGGCCCTACGCTGCTGCTGCCGCCGCTATCCCTTCTCCTCTGTGCTACAGCAGGAGGAGGAGGAGGAGGAGGAGGATGCAGACCTGCAGGCCCCCTACGGGCGTGGCGGAGGCGGCGGCGGGCGCCAGCGGCAGGCGCCTGCGGTGGACCCTCAGCCCCAGCTGGCGGCCGCCGAGGAGAGCGAGGAGGAGGAGGAGCGGCCGGTGCGCAGGCAGCGCAGGCGATACTCGGGAGGCGGGCGATGAGGGGAACCCCCTCGGCTGCCACAACCTAAGCGAGACCGAGCCCTCTTCCCTCGCCTTTGTACCTAAGACCTTGACCCTTTCATAGCGCCTGCATGCCCCGCTTGCCAGTGTAAAACCGATGACGACAGAGAGGGCCGCTGCGCTTTTGAGGTTTGAGCCGTGTCGAGGCTGCCGTCGCTGCCGCCCCGCCGCCGCCTGCCGCCATGCAGCCGGCGGGGAGGTCAGGAGGCACTGCTTGCTGTCAGCACGAGAGCCGATAACCACAAGCCAAAGAAGATGCGCAGAGACGCAGCAATGGGAAACAGTGGGCAATTGGAGGAAGGCTCCTCCCGAGAAGGTGCCAAGACGCGTCCCTCACTGCTTGCTCCCTAAGGGCCATCATTTTATTCTCATTTTATTCTCACAATGCGGCCTCTCCTGCTCCTTGTCACGCTGCTGGCCGTGGGGGGCCGGCTGGCAGCCGCCAGGCTGCAGCCTGGGCGTGGCCTGTTGCCCACGAACGTGCAAGTGGCAGGGAGCAGCAGCTCTGGAGCCGCAGTGCAACGCAGGGGCCTCATAGCCAACGGCAACGATGCGCCGCCGGGGCGGTGAGGCGGAGCTGCTGCAGCGGCAGGCAGACGTCGACTAACCTGCCGTCGCTTCTGCCCGCTGGCGCCTCCCAACTCTGCCCCCTCTTGGCCCTGCCACAGGTGGCCCTACATGTGCGCGCTTGGCAGGGTGCGGCGCTCTGCCGACACTGTCGATTTCGACTCTCAGCTGTGCGGCGCCACGCTCATTCAGGCCAACGTGATCCTCACAGGTGCGCTGGCTGCTCGCTGCCCCACGTGCCTGCCCGCCAGCCCCTGCTCACACACCCCGCCCTGCCGCCCCCGCCCTGCAGCCGCTCACTGCGTGGCTGACGACTTTGGTTTCCCCATGCCGGGCCTGGCAGCGCTGTGCAACACCACGCAGCTCGGGTGGGTGGGCCGCCGCCGCTCGCGGGAGGAAGGGAGGGAGGGAGGGCTGGGCGGGACAGTCGGGGGAGGCGACCGGGCACGGTGCCTGCCCGGCCTTCCCCTTGGCTGTGCATTACATCGCGGCCTGCACTCTGGCATGCTTACCATGCTGCTGGCTTTGGCCATCCCGGCTGTGCAGGACCACCGGAGAGGGGGCGCAGTTTCGCCGCATCAAGCAGGCAAGCATGTGCACGCTCCTTGCGCGTGCCGGGCCACGCGTGCTGCCGACAGACCCGCTGTTGTGCTCTGCCCGCCTTGGCCTGCAGTACCTGCTGCACCCCGACTCGCGGCAGGCGTTTGCCAGCGCCCAGTGGCAGACCAGCAGGCAGCTGCCCAGCCAGCCCAACGGCTTCACGGGCGGGGACCTGGCGCTGCTGCTGCTGGACGCCCCCGTGGATGGCGTCCCGCTGGTGGCGGTGCCAACAGAGGGCGAGTGGGCAGGTGCGCACGCCTCCTTCCAGTGTGCCTCCCTGCGCTGCCCTGCCCTGCATGTTGCCCAGTCGCCACAGTGCAACAGCTGCTCGCCTGCCTGCATGATGCGTGTGCTCCCGAGGTGCAGGCATCGGGGCGCCTGGCCTGGAGCTGCACACGGGGGGGTGGGGCGCCACCGCCGACGACAGCGACCCGGGCAACTACCCACGCAGCCTCCAGGAGGCAGCCCTCCCCCTGGTGTCCCCCGAAAAGTGAGGGAGAGGTGCCTTGCAGCTGGCGCTGCAGAGGGGAGTCGAGCAGGCATGCCATGGAAAAAACCTCCTGCTTGATGCCTGCTCATTCCTGCTGCGCCCCGCCCCTTGCTGTGCTGCAGGTGCGCCTCAGACTACCGGGACGGGTCAGCGGGCTGGTTGTTTGGGGCCCCCGTCGACCTGGACCCCGCCCTCGCCATCTGCGCTGGCTTCACGATTGGCGCCAAGTCGCTGCCCTGCCAGGGCGACTCAGGTGTGCATGCATGGCAACAGAGCTGCTGCGCATTCACTCGCTGACAGCAGTCGCTGACAGCAGTAACTGCCAGCAGAGATGGTAACGACACTTCAGAACTGGTTTACGCTGCGCCCACTGCAGGCGGACCGCTGCTGTATGCCCCAGACCCAGCAGACCCGACCTCCCACCGCCAGGTGTGGAGCAGTGGGGGGGAGCAGCGGGTGGGGCAGCGCACCATCAATCACAGCCCCAAACGCGCAGCAGCGCATGCCAGGCAGCCTCCCACCCGCCCTCACCCCCGCATGCCCCTGCCGCCTGCGCATGTGCCCGAGGGGCGCAGGTGGGGCTTGTGTCTGGCGGCGCCGGCGAGTGCGGCGGGCCCAGCCTGCCCGGCGTGTTCACCCGCACCGACATCTACCAGCCCTGGATCCAGGCAGCCCTGGAGGAGGTGGACCGCACCGGGAGCCTGCCACAGGTGCCCGGGCAGCAGCGGATGCAGCAGCTGGCTCGGCTGGTGCTGCCTGCGGGCGACGGCGTTCCCGCAACAGAGGCGCCTGGAGACGGCGAGAAAGCGACCGCGCAGCCGTGAGTGCAGATGCACATTGCTGTGCCTCGCTTACAGCACTGCTTGCTTGATGCCGGCAGCACAACCACAAGGGGACAAATCGTTGTGAAAGAATGAACAAAAAAGATTCAAATGTGGCAGCTGTGGGTCAGATGAAGCAACTACCCAAATAAAGCAGGTGCAGGGGCAGGCCCTGCTGCTGTTCCATCCAACGGATCTGCTCCGGCTGCTGCCTCTGGCGCGGGCAGCCCCGAGACGGCCCATTCCTCCGCCACACTCGGCGCCGCCGCATACTCATCAGAGCAGTACAGCTCCACAGTGCTTCCCGTAGCCACCTGGAACCAGCCAAAGCAATTGGTGTAGAAGCAGCCGCCTGCGACGGGGGCAAGGGAGGGGCAGCAGCAGTGGAAGGCCCCATGCTCAAGTAGCACCAGGGGGGCGCAGGCGGGCAAGCAGGCGGGCCTGCTGGCTGCTCTTGGATGCTGGCGTGGGGTTGCTGAATCTGCCCCCCCGCCCCCTCACCGCAGTCCACCTCCGCCTTGAAGTCCAGGCAGGCCTGGTCACCGGCATACCCCTCAACATACACCTCCTGGTGGTCTCTCCTGGGAAGTGGGAGTTGGGGCGAGTTGGGGCAGCGTGGGAGTGCAGCACCGGGCGCAGGCTTGCGGCTGCTCTGGTGGTGGGTATGATGGTTCTGTACGGCTCAGCCCAGCCGACACTGAAGCACGGCATGAGGGCCCATCCCCCGCCCCAACACTTCTCACCGGAAGGCGGTGACATATGCAAAGGCGCCGTCCACAAGCGAAGTGGTCTCGCTGCTGCTCACAGAAGCGCCCGGCTCCAGCAGGCCGCCCACCCGCTCATAACACCACCCTGACATCCAGGCATCCTGGTTGTTGGTGCACCTGCGGAGCGGGCAGGCAGGGAGGATGCCTGAGCCTTTCAGCAGGACACAGCACGAGCATTTCCCGTTCAGGCGCAGGCCAGGGCTCACCAGTTGCCCTGGGTGGGGTCGGAGTTGTCGAAAGGGTATCCCATGCCAATACGCAGCGCCTGGGAGCACATGTTTATGACTGTCAGGGTGCGGTTGGCGGTGGGTGCTGGCAGAGGTGCCGCCTGCGCCAGGCGCCGCCCGCTGGCAGCCGCCGCCTGGCATAAGCCCGCCAGCAGCATCGCGGCAGCAAGCATCCAGCGGGCTCTCAAGCTGCTGGGCGCCATCGCTGTGCTGCAGCACGCACAAGCCTGCAAGCCAAGAGCGGCGAGAGCGTCATGCCACTGGCCACATGTGCGGCGGGCGTGGCAGGAGAGGCGCCGGCACTGGTGACTAGGCGGCCCCCCCTACCACCCCGATCTAGTAGCACCACAGCAGAAAGCTTGGCGTGCTGGCAAGGGAAGGCGAGAGAGCAGGCTGTGGGGTGCCATGCAGCGCGTGGGGCTCTATTGCAAGCCAGGCACCGACCTGACCCGACTTCTGGGTATGGGTGAAGTCTTCAGGCGGGCCGTTTGCTGCTGGTGGGGCGGGGCTGGCAAAGTTGAAAATGCGGCAGCGCGATGCAGGTACCCGCAGGCCAGCTGACGGTTGCAAATGGTTGCAAGAAGCCTGTTGATACTCATAGAGGGGAGTTGGGGCAAAGGGGGGAGCAAAATGGCGCGCGTGCGGTGGACACGTGGGGGCGCGAGATCCCAAAGCGG
>NW_005435063.1:590292-649500 GCF_000147415.1 Chlorella variabilis
AGGTAAACCACCATTTTTTTGGGAAATTCCCACCCCCCCCCCCCCCCCCCTGCTGCCTCGTTCTGCTTCTGCTCCTGCATCTTGCGCAGCAGGCAAGGCCAGCCTGCCATGCTGTCCCAGCTCTTACTCCCGCCGCCACTGCCATCCCCCCAACGCCGCCTGCCGCCCGCTCAGCAGGTGCCTCGTCCGGCATGGACAGCCCCGACCCCGAGCTGCAGCGCGTCTTCAGGGGCCACAAAGGCGCCGTCACCTCGGTGGCCTTCTGCGGCCCAGCCATGAAGCAGGCAAGCGGCGTGCGCCAGCGCGCTGCAACACACAACCGCCGCACTCCATCCTCGCCATCCGGCGCCTGACCCTCTGCCCACCTGCGCACAACCCTGTGCAGGCTGTGAGCGGGTCTGTGGACGGCTGCGTGATGGCCTGGAACTTCAACCAGCGCATGCGCGCCTTCCGCTACCTGGGCCACCAGGCAGCGGTGTGCTGCGTGGCGTACGACGCCGTCAGCAACCTGATTGCATCAGCCTCCAAGGACCGCACGGTGCGGCTGTGGACGCCCACCGCCCAGGGGCGGTCCACCGTGCTCAAGGCCCACACCGCCGCCGTGCGCGGCTGCGCCTTCTCCGATAATGGACGCATGCTGGCCACCTGCTCCGACGACAAGACCGTCAAGGTGTGCGGGGCACTGGGTACTGCACATGTGCTGCACATGCCGGAGCTAGCCAACCCATGTTCAGCTCAGCAGCAGCCCGCATACTGCAAAGGATGCAAGCACTGCTCCCGTCCGTTGTTCCCTCCTCCCTGCAGCTGTGGTTGGTGCCGCAGCAGCGCTTCCTGGCCAGCCTCAACGGCCACACCAACTGGGTGCGGTCGTGCCGGCTGAGCCCCGATGCGCGGGTGGCGGTGTCGGGCGGCGATGACCACAGCGTGCGGGTGTGGGACCTGGAGACGCAGGCGGCGCTGCACACGTTCAACGAGATGGAGGGCAGCGTGCAGGTGGTGCGCTTCCACCCAAACGGTGGGTGCAGGCGGAGCGGCGCTGGCGCGGGCCCTGGCTCCTGCCGTGGCTATGAGCACGCATGTTGAGCCCCGCAGCACGCCGCAAGGTAAAGGTGGGGAAGAGCCTCCACAAGCTTCACTTCCCGGTTTTAACGTCTAGCTTTAGACCATTATTTGATCTGCCCGACGCGCCAAGTGCAGTACCCCCCACTAGTAGTGAATGGGTCCCGGGGAGGCCTGTGCCGAAGCCTTGGCGATTCTATTAGGCGTTCCCGAAGGAATTGGCTTGGATTGGCGCAAGGCAGGTGGATTGGCCAGGGGCCCTGCGCCCTGCCCCTGAAGCTGCTGTCTTGTCCCGGGCGCGGCTGCAGGCAGCTGCATCGCCAGCGGCGGCACAGACGGCTGCCTGAAGCTGTGGGACCTGCGGGCGGGGCGCATCATCCAGTACTATGAGGCCCACGGCGGCGCGGTCACCGACGCCGCCTTCCACCCCTCGGGCAGCTTCCTGCTCAGCAGCTCCCTGGATGGCACCCTCAAGGTGGGTGGCAGGCCAGCCATGGATGGATGCGTGCGTGACTGGATGAATGCTTGAATGGATGGAGCAGCTGGGTATGCTGCTTGCTGCTGGCGCACTCGTTGCTGCTACTGCCAGTGCCTACTGCCCTCCCCTCCTCCCGTTGTCCAGCCACCATCCCGCATGTGCACCTTGGCATGCAGGTGTGGGACTTGCAGGAGGGGCTGCTGTTCTACACGCTGCACGGCCACGAGGGCCCCACCCTTGCAGCCAACTTCAGCTCCTCCGGCCAGCACTTTGCATCGGCAGGGGCGGACGCAGCGGTGCTGGTCTGGAAGACCAACTTTGATGCTTGCCTGGGCTCAGCCGTGGCGGCAGTTGCAGTGCCCGCCAAAGCAGCAGGAGCAGGAGGCAGCGGTTCGGTGAAGCAGCAGGCTGCAGCAGCTGGACAGCAGGCCGGCAGCAGACCCCAAGCCAGGAAGGTGGCAGCCAGGCCAAAGACAGCGCCATGCAGACCTGCAGACCCAGCGCAGCAGCAGCAGCAGCAGCAGCAGCTTTTGAATTGGGATAAGGGGGCCGAAGGCAGCATTGCAGCGGTGCACCGCGGACAAGGAGCCAGGGCGCAAGACGGCAGCCATGCGGCAGCAGAGTCCCTGGAGGGCGGCGTCATGCAGGAGAGCCTGACGGGCGTGCTGCAGCAGGCTGTCTCCCAGCTGGACATGCTCACCCAGACTGTGGCGGTGCTGGAGGAGCGAGTGACGATGGGCGAGGACCGCAGCGCGCGGCTGGAAGCAGCGCTGGCGCAGCTGACGAGCAAGGCGGTGCCGTCCCCAGTTGAGGAGGCTGGTGGTGCAGCGGCAGGGGCGGCAGGCCAGCAAGAGGCCAGCCAGGAGACGCATCAGCACAGTAGTGACGTGGTAGAGCATCCCAAGATTCCAGAGCAATACGACTGATTGTGTCACAATGTGCAACACCTGGCTGGGCTCCAAAGCCTGGCAACAATCCAGATGCCCAGCAGGACACCGCCACAATCAACCATAGTTTGCACCAGTAGGCAGAGGCGCCGGCGCCGCCCTGGTCCATCCCGGTGTGTCGGTCCGATGCAACCTCCTCTTTCCGTCGCTATCCTCGATCTCAGCTGCCGGGCTGCAGCTGTGGCGAACGCTGCAAGCGGGCATAGAAAAGCAACAGCAGGTGCATGAGCCAGGAGGCTGGTTGGTGAGCTTGATTACGATTTCATGTGTTGGGAAGCTTCAATCAACGCAATGCATGCGGTTTTGGCTGATGGCGTCGACAGGCTCTGACGTGGCCTCCCGCTTGGGCAAAACAATCGCCATGACGCATCCAGGTGCCACTTGTGCATCGCCTGCAGCCATGGCTGACCCGCAGCCCAGCCATCTGCAGCTGGAGCGCCGCAGGACAAACCTGCACTTCTCGTCCTGGCGTCTGAGCAGCAGCATCCTGCAGTCGCAGGGCACCGTGCCGCTTCCGGCGCCTGCGGCCCCCGCGCAAGCCTCCAACACGGACTATGTGGTGGCCCGCCACGCCGCGCTGCTCAACGGCCTGACGCAGCAGCCGTGCGGGTGCTACGCGTTCCTGGAGGAGCAGGAGGGCCAGGGGGCGGCGCAGCCACAGCTGGGCCTGTATCAGATAGATGTGGGCGAGGCCGGCAAGCCGCCGCAGGTGCACAGAGTCTGCGGTGAGTGGGGTCGGCGGTGGCCGAGGGTGGTCGCAAAGAGCGGCAGCCTGTTCACTGGCAGGTTGTCCGGTGTTGCTCACTGATCGCCAGCATACTGCTTTTGGGCGTTGGCGGTGCAGGCGCGGCACAAGTGCAGCAGGAGGCGCCGGCGGGAGGTCTGACGGGCGGCGGCCTGCCGCCTTCGGTGGTGGAGGTCCAATCCGCGGCGCCAGCGCCCGATGCACCCACCAGCAGCATCTCTGCCAGCAGCCTGCTGCTTGTGTCCGGCGGCCACGGCGATGTGTCCCTGGTAGTGCGGCCAGCGGCCACCCAGCAGCAGCCCGTCACAGCTGGCACCGCGGCCGCCACCGCCACGGCGCCACCCGTGTTCCCGTTGCGGCTGGCGCCACCGCTGCAGGGCGTGAGGCCGGTGCACCTGGCCGCCGCTTTCCAGCTGCCACAGGGAATGGGCAGCGATGTCATCGGCGTGTGCTGCATCCTGTGGGCGGCGCGGCCCCGCAGCGAGCGCCAGCCCTCGCGCTGCGAGGTGTATGCTGTGCAGCTGGTGGCGGAGCTTCCGCCCGCGCCGGCGCTGCCGCCCGCGCTGCACGTGCGAGCAGTGCAACTGCTCAAGGTGTGTGCGGGTGTGCGTGAGTGTGACAGGGGTGCGCTGGTGCGCACTCCCAAGCTTTCAGGCCAGGAGAGCGGCCGCTGGTGCCCATCCCTCAACCCCACACACTTCCTCTCGTGAGCTCCTTCCCGCCTGCTCCTTGTGGCTCACCCCTCCCCTGCTCCGCCCCGCTCCAGGTTTCCGACCTGCCGCCCCACGGTGTGCTGGCCCACCCAGCTGCCGGCAGCGTGCTGCTTGCGCTGCAGCCGTCTGCAGCCAGCGTAGAAGAGGAGGCGGCTGCGCAGCGGGCGGCGGCGGCGGCGGCCGCCGCAAGCCATGGGGCCAACGGCATGGAGGCTGATGGGGGCGGGGGGGATGTCAGCCCCCGCACGCTGCAGGCAGCGGTGGCCCGCCTGGCGGCTTACACCTCTGATGAGCCTGTGGGTGAGGCGGGCAGGGCAGCGGGCCCGGCAGCAGGCTGTGGAAAGCGTGGCAGCAGCGCCCGGTGGCTCCATCCCGCTATGCTTGCTGCCTGTGCCTGCTGGCATGCCGGCCTGCAGCTGAGCAATGCGCCCCACTCCTGCCCACCCCTGGCCTGGCCCTGGCGCACCGCTGCTGTCCTGCAGGCGCGCTGCCGCAGCAGCAGTACGCCGACCTGTACCGCGAGGCTGGCGCCGACGGCGTGGGCGCTATGGGCTCCGAGCCCACCTGCTGCCTCTACACATTTGTGCTTGCTGCCGACACAGGCGCATCTGCAGGAGGGGCGGCTGGCCAGGCTGATGCAGTGGCGGCCGGGCAGGGGCAGCAGGGTGAGGGGCAGCCGCTGCTCCGCCTGGTGCACACGCTGTCCTGCCAGCCGCACAAGCTGCTGACGTGCCACCTGGAGCAGCCTGCGGTGGGGGCCCAGGAGCCGCCCACGCCAGACACACACCTGCCGCACGGCGGCGGCGACGGCGGCGGGGAGCAGCGCCGCCAGCAGCCCGCCGGCAGCGGGCCCCGCCTGCTGCTGGGTCTCACCGACGATGTGGACTGTGCGGTGGTGGCGGTCAGCTGCCTGGGCGGCGACGGCGACGGCGGCGGCGGCGGCGAGGGCGAGGCGGGAGGCTTTGCTGTGGAGCATGTGTCCTCGGTGCCAGCCATGGCGTATGTGGCAGCAGGTCAGTTGGCGGGGTCATGTGCGGCTTGCATCTGGGAGGCTGGGGTGGCCGTGACCGACCCTCAGACAGCCCGCTTAGCCCCAAGCTTGCCGATGCTGCTGCAGCCCAGCCTCGCCCGCCTTCCCAGCCCCTGTTGGTTCCTGCTGTGCCCCGTCGGCTGCAGGCAAGGTGCAGCGCAAGTTCCTGCTGCTGGTGCCGCCGGGCGGCGACGTGGCGTGCGCGCTGGTGGAGGCCTCGCAGTACGCCTACCTGTACCGCAGCGTGGCGCCCCGCCAGGAGTATGGCGAGCACCAGGTGGGCGGCATCGCCAGGTGCTTGGCATTGCCCTGGCGCGGGCCAGAATGTGGCTGCCCTGCTGTTAATCCCGGGGAACCTATTACTGCGTTTCTCCGGCAATGCCCCACTTATCCACCCCCCGCTGCTGCGTCTTGACCGCCGCAGGTCGTTGACATGGAGCTGCCCGACAGCGGGCGGCGCGGCCTGCTGGGCGCGGTGCTGGCGGGCAGCCGCGCGGGCGCCTGCCGCCTCCTGCTTCTCGCCCGGGCCGGGCTGCGCGTCGTCGACATGTGAGCGCTGCGCAGCGCTGCGCAGGCAGCAGGCGCTGGCTGTATGCATGGACAGGTGGGCAGTTGATTCAATTGTAGCAACGCCCTATCTGGTTCTGTGAGGTTGCAAAGCACAAAGCATGGCTCAGCAGGCGCCCAGCATGCGTGGTCACAGGAGCCCCACCGCTTCTATCTGGTTGCTAGCTGCCTTTGGCTGTGGCCAGCCCCTTCCCACTCGTGTGGCTGAGAGCCCTTCACGTGTTTTCCTCCCGCGAAGCTGCGGAAGTCACGGCGAAGCGTCCGCAGTACAAGGCATATAAATCGAGACTTCAGTCGCGAATCCACTTTCATTTCTCCTTGCACATAAACCCAGTTCACTCTCGCCACTCCCAGCCACTACTCCTCAATTCAGCTGGGCTGCCCCTCTCCCAGTCCCGACTCCCAACTCCTTGCGCTTGCGCCTCTCCTCGCCATGGGTCGCTCACTTGCCATCGCTGCCATCGCAGCTGTCATCTTCGTGCTCGCGCAGGGTGAGTGGCGTCGCCCAAGAATTGCCGCCGCCGCCTGCATGCCCGCCCTGCCGGCCATGCATCACCTGGCAGCGCGCCTGGGCTTTGCGCTGACGCACCTTCCCCTCGCGCTTCGACGTTGCAGGGGCCGCGGCCGCGTGTCAGCGTGGCGTCAATGGCTGCGCCAAGTGCAACGTCGCCAAGACGAAGTGAGCCCGCTGCCGCCGCTGGGCCGCCCCCTTTGAGGGGCTTCCCCAAGCTTGGCGCTGCTTCCGCCTGTGCATGCCCCTGATCCTGCTCCGGTGCTGGTGCCCCCGCCACACGCCATGGCTGCTTACGCCGGTGCATACCCTGATCCTGGAGCGGCACTTACCCCACTTGGCCCCCTACAGCGGTTCACACGCCCTATCAGACTGATCCCTGCCCCTGTGCTGCTGCGTGGTGCAGGTGTGAGGTGTGCCAGAGCGGCTACGGCAGGCACCCCGCGGGCACCTGTCACAAGTGTGGCCCCGGCTGCACCCGCTGCTCCGGGCTCAACCCCGCGCGCTGCACCGCCTGCAAGCCCAAGCACTACCTCAAGGGATTTAAGTGCTACAAGGTAAAGGCTCTGTTGGGCACGAGGCCGCCTGTGGTTCCAATGCTTCCTGTTCCCACCAGCCCTTGCTCTGCCACCCAAGACAGCCACCAACCCCGCCTTTCTTCCCGTCTCCCCTCGCTGCAGTGCCCCCGCCACTGCGTGGAGTGCGAGAAGGGCACCGGCAAGTGCCTGCGCTGCAAGCCCCCCACCTGGGACGCGGATGCCTACTCCTGGGCACCCGTGTACGGCAAGACCTCTGCCGGCACCTGCGTGCTGGTGAGCGGGCGGAGGCCTGGGGCGCACGCTTGCCTGCCTGCATTCCTCTCGGTCCCCACACAGCAGCAGCAGCAAGCAGCAGCAGCAGCGGCAGCAGCAGCAGGCCCTGCCACCTGCTCGCACGCGCGCATCTTGCGACCCGCCTCACCGCCTGGGCACTCCTGCCTGCCCCTTGTTGCCCCCGCAGTGCCAGCCTCAGGGCAACCACGCCGGCTGGTGCTCGGCGTGCAAGGGCGACAAGCCCAAGCGCTGCACCAAGTGCACCGACTTCAACAACGGCTTCCCCATGTACCTTGACACCTCCTACCACTGCCAGTTCGTGAGCACCGCTGCTGCTGCTGCGCCTGGCATTGTTTGCCCCTGCTTCAGGCATGCCTGCACAGCTCGCGCCGGGGCAGGCGGCTGTGTTTTGGCACCAGACCGCGCCAGCTGCCTCCTGCGTCTGACCATTCTCTGCCTCCTGCCCCCCTCTTCCGCTGCAGTGCACCGCCCTCCACGGTGACAAGTGCCTCAAGTGCCGCAACGGCGACGGCAAGTGCATCATCTGCGCCGATGGCTGGGTGCCTGATGGCGCCGGCAGCTGCAAGACGGCTTGAGCCTCGGGCGCACCGCCCACCTCTTTTAGCGAGCGACTTCCCCTTGAGTGCCACCTTTCACAGACATGCTTGACCTATTCATCTAGAGCGCCACCCTTGATCCTCCCATGTTCTATCTGTTTCTCAGTTGCTTATAATCGATCTTGTAAGCGGTATCTGAACCCTGCCATTTGACGCTCAGCGCTAGGCGGTGGGGCAGAGATGGCGTCACCCACTCTGCCGCTGAAATCCGTCCAGCATGTAAGGGGGCAGAATGGAGTTCTCCCGTGTTTGGTGCGGGGTGGCTGAAGGGGAGCAGGAAGAACTGTGTTGTGGCTGAGTGGGCAAGATGGGCAGCGTGTTAACATGGGCAGTAGGCGGTTGTGTGTAAGGGGAGGGCAGCAGCGTGCAGCAATTGGGGCAGGCGCAGGCTGTGTGGGTGTGGCTGCCTGCCGCAGGCTAGTCGGCTTGAATGCGGCAGCAGGCAGGGGTGTGTGGGGTGCCCTCTACCCTGCCGCCGCCGCTCCCGCCTGCAGCTGCCGCCACCGGCATGTCAGCTCGACTCCACGCTGGGCAGCTCCGGGATCCTGTCCTGGGGCGCTGCTGTGTGGCCGCCGTTTCCCTTGCCCAGCACGTTTAAGGAAGCTGCAGCCAGCGCGCGTGCAAGGGGCAGCTGCGAGGAAGCGGTGGCAGGGACGCCGTGATAAAAGTCTGCGATTCAGCGCATTATTCACTCTCCCAGTTTGTTTTGGCTGCTGCTCTCCACCGATCTTCCTCCACCCCTCCCCGCCCCTCCCACCCGTTGCTACAAAGCCATGAGCCGGACCCTCGCGCTTGCGGCGCTTGCAGCTATCCTGCTGGTGCTCACAACACATGCCCCAGGTGAGGGAAGCACATGGCGAGCCGCATTGCCTTCCTGGCTGGGGTACATGCTGCGGCGGCCGCCATGACGCCCTGCTGGCTCAGCCCTCCCCTGTTGGTGCTCTGCATCCTCCTGCAGGAGCCGCCGCTGCTTGTGTTCAAGGCCAGAATGGATGCGCAAGATGTAACACGGCAGGAACCAGGTCGGAGGCGGCATGCATTGGACATACCCACCTACTCTGTGCTGGGCCTGCTTTGACCCGCCATGCCACGCCACGCCACCTCAGGCGCCCGTTTTGCTGTCTGGTCTTCCGCAATGCTGCCCAGCACCACGTTGCCTTCGCTGCGGCATCCCTGCCGACTGAACTCCTTTTTTGCCCCCCTTCCCCGTTGACTGCAGCTGCGACATATGCAAGACGGGCTGGGGCCGTCTCAACGGCACCGTCGCCACCTGCGTCCCTTGCGCACCAGCCAACTGCGCACGGTGCAAGGGGAGCACCCCAAACGTCTGCACCGTCTGCCTGCCACGCTATTTCAGGACCAGCCAGGGCACCTGCAAGAAGGTGAGGAGCACACCGGGATGCTTG
This sequence comes from Chlorella variabilis, assembly GCF_000147415.1. Taxonomy (NCBI): domain Eukaryota; kingdom Viridiplantae; phylum Chlorophyta; class Trebouxiophyceae; order Chlorellales; family Chlorellaceae; genus Chlorella; species Chlorella variabilis. The sequence goes on from NW_005435063.1 coordinate 599,178, forward strand.
GGCCGGGACGCTTAACCTGCCCTGCCTGCCTGGCCTGGCCACCCTGAGGCCACCACCCCACAGAGTTCATTCGCAGCCTGCCTGAAGACCTTTGGCACCCTTCTTGCGACGCCTCCCTGTGCCTGCAGTGCCCTGCTAACTGCGTGGAGTGCGAGAATCTCACCGGCAAGTGCCTGCGCTGCAAGCCCCCCACGTGGGATGCGGATGCCTACTCCTGGGCACCCGTGTACGGCAAGACCGATGCCGGCACCTGCGTGCTGGTGAGCCCGGCAGCCATTTTGCAGGCACAGGACCGCCTCACATGCATGCATGCAAGTGGCGTGCAGCCGGGCTTGCAACACATGCACCCCAGCACCGGTCCCTCACAAGCACGGCTGCCGCGCTCCGCCACTGCGCCCTGCAGTGCACCCCCACCTCCCCCAATGGCGGCTACCACCTGGGCTGGTGCGCGGCATGCGATGGCGACAAGCCCAGCAAATGCACCAAGTGCGTGGACAAGAACAACGGCTTCCCCATGTACGTGCAGCAAGACAAGGACTGCGGCTTCTGCACCTCCCTCCACGGTGACAAGTGCCTCAAGTGCCGCAACGGCGATGGCAAGTGCGTCATCTGCGACACCGACAATGGGTACATCTTTGATGGCGTGTTCAGCTGCAAGAAGCCCTGACCTGACACACCTGAAGCCAGGATACGCTGGCTACAGCCCCCTCCAGCTCTGTTACTTTTGCCCTTGATTGTCCCAGTTTTCCTTCATCGAAGAATGTTTTCATCTTAGACTTATACTCATTACCCACCTGTTTTAATCGTCTAACCCATGAAACTGAGCATTCAATCCAGACCGATGTCGGTAGCGGCGGCGCCCTGCTGGCGGGGCGGGAGCGACAGGCTGGCATACCCATGGGGGTCTCTGCAGCCCGAGTCAATGTGGCAGCTCACAGCACACTGATCCACCATAATGTCTGCAGCAGCTGCCGCCGCGTTGCGCACCGGCCAGTCCGTCTCGCCATGCAGGCCACGGGTGTGCGGCTCCCACACGGCTGCTGCCGCGCCTTGCAGATCGCACCTGTGGCGCGCTCCAGGTCGCAGCGCGATCCGGCCCGATGGCAGACGGCGGCGGCAAGCCCCCCAGCGGTGCCGGCACCGCCGCACCCTGCCACAGGCGCAGCAAACAGCAGCCGACCAGCACGTTGCTGCCAGGGGGCAGGGGCTGGTGACTCTGGAGGAGGTGCAGCAGATTGCGAGCTCAAGGTACAGGCGCAGCGGCTGCATCAGCTGGCATGCATGCGGAACAGCAGCAGCATGTTGGGCTCGCACTGCTGGGCATCACTTCCTGCTGCCCTCTGCGTGTGCGCTCTGAGCTGCAGGGGGATGGAGATCAGCACTAAGGTTCTGGGACCCTTCTACCGCATCGTGTGCCGCGACACCGCGGCATCCAGCAGCAGCGGCAGCGGCAGGGCACCCAGCTCAGCGGAGCGGGCAGCTGAGGAGGCGGCGGCGGGCGTGGGCGGCCGCGGCTGTGTGCTGGCGGTGACCAGCGGCTTCCTGGTGCCGCCGCCTCTGGGCCTCATGCACTGTGACACGCTGCAGGTGTTCACGAAAGGGCAGAGTGGCGAGGAGGGCGGCCGCACGCGCGGCGGCGTGCTGGGCCTGGGGCTGCTCATGGGCGCCGCCACCTTTGCCTTTGGCCTGGCCCGCGGCTGCCGCAAGGCCGAAATCCTGGCCATCAACGGTGAGCCTGCGGGGGGCTGGGATGGATGTCCGATGCGCGTAGCTTGCTACCTGTGATTGCACGCATCCAGGCATGGTGCTGCTGCCGTGGTGACCCACGCCTTCTCTTCATCAGCCACTCAGCCTCGCGTGCATGCCCCCATGCGTGCCCCTGCTGAGCAGACGACGAGGCCTGGCACGAGCGGCTGGTGCGCTACTACACCCGCTTTGGCTTCCAGCCGGTGCGGGTGGTGCGTGGCGACAGCCTGGCAGACCTGCCGCACATGCTGGTGTGGGGTGGGGCCGGCACCCGCATGGATGCTGACGTGGAGGCCATGCTGCGGCGCTGGACCCGGGCTGTGCGCCGCAACTCGGCGGCAGCAGGAGCGGCAGAAGCACCAGCGGCAGGAGCGCCAGATGGAACGGCGGCGGCGGCGGCGGCGGCGGCGATGACGGCGGCGCAGCAAGGCGACTGATTCGGTTTCTTTACATGGCGAGCTGAGCATTGCAATCAGGTGTAAGCAAAAGAGTAAACAAGCAACAGCATCCTGCCTGCGGGAAGCAGGGCCCCTGCAGCAGGAAGGCAGCGGCAGCAGTGCTGCCACACACGAGGCGCCGTGCGCACTTGCCGTTGGTGCCCTCACTCCTTCTTCCGCTTCACCAGGCGTGCCGCCAGCTTCTGCAGCTTGGTCCTGAGCGATTCCCTGCGCGGCTTGGGCTGCACCAGCGGGGATGGAGCAGGGAGAGCAGTGAGCAGTGTGCAGCTGGCCACATTCTGGGCAGGGAGCCAAATGTATGTTCAAGAGCCAGTGGCTCTTGAGCCTCTTACGTATAAGTTGCTGCTTCACAGTGTCCCAGAGGCCTGCAGCGCACCCACCTTGGCGCCCTGCACATCCTTGCTGGTGGCTGTGTGCATCAGTGGCTTGGCCGGCAGCGCCGACATGTTGAAGGTGGGGGTGGCCTTGCGCTCTGCACGTGACTTGCCGCCGGCTGCCTTGGGCGCCGCTGCTCCCGCCGCCTGCTGCTGCTTGGCGCCCGTACTGCCACCGCGCACGTTGCTAGCGTAGCTGCCGCTGCCCTTGGCGGCCTGGCCGGGTGCGGCGGGTGCGCGGCAGTTGGGGCAGGGGCAGCGCTTGTTGGGCGAGACGGCTGCCGCTGCGGCCTTGGCGACCCCGGCTGCCGCGGCTGCTTGGACCACGTCTCGGTCCAGGTGACCTCCGTCGCACGAGCCCTCCACCACCTGCGCGGCTGGCGCTGCAAGCGCCGCCCCTCCTGGCCCTGCTACTCCTGCTGCGAGCTTGGCTGCCGGCTGCTGACCGTGGGGAGGGGCCATAGCCATTGGCCCCGCAACAAGCTGTGCCGACCTGCCTGGTGTGTGAGGCTGGCCTCGGAGATGTCGGTTCTGACTTGCGTGCTGAAGGCAGAGGCGTCCAGGCAATGCTGGTGCGACGGTATACGATTCAGTGGGGTGCCGAATGCCGCTGAGAGCGCTGGACGGGCTTCAATGGGCGAGTTCCACGCGGCTGAAGTACATGTACGGCTTGGCCTCGCTGCAAAGCCCTGGCGCTCGCCATCGGTGGCACACAGCGCACGCATCGTGCCCCCTTGAGCTCGGGCCTGCAACTGATGGCCCCCTGATTTTCGTGCCGCCCTGCAAGCCCCCACTATGCGGGCCAGCCTCCTGCTGCTGCTGGCTCTGGCCGGCCTGCATGCGGTCCAGTCGCAGCTGGTGATTGAGGAGGCGCAGAGAAGGGTGCGACGATGCGACGATCACCTGCTGGCTCAGGCGCCTGCTCACTCCCTTTCCCACCCTGAACACCGGCCACCCGTGCCTGCTGCAGATCGACATCTCCACATTCCGGTCGGGGCATAAGACCAGGCTCGTGATTAGGAACGATGGCAGCGCCGGCGAGGATGTGGTGGTGCTGTGCCAGGCCGCGGGCCTGCTGGACAAGGTGGCAATCACAGAGGTGCGGGTCAGGGCCCGATGGGCGCCTAGCGGGTGGGGTCTACACCACGGCGGCGGCGGGCGGGTGCGGCGGTACCCAGCCTGCGCAGTTTGGAGCCCCGCTCCCCTTTAGCCAAAGCGGAGCACGTGCCGCCATTGCCGCGGCCGGCTGCTGCACCTTGGAGCCACTGCCCCGCCGCTTACCGCCTGCAGGTGGCGCTCAGCGGCGCCAACCTGCCGTGGTCTGCGGCGCCGCCGCCGGCGGGGGTGCCCGCCGGCGTGGGCTGCCGCTCCTACAAGCTGCCAGAGGCGCTGGCGCCGGGGGCGCGCGCGACCCTGGAGGCGGAGGCGCTGTTCACTCATGTGTTGCGCCCCGAGCCAGCCAAGATCAGGCAGAGCGAGCCGCAGCGTGTGGTGTACCAGGACAGCGCGCTGCTGGCCAGCCCCTACCGCGTGGAGAAGCAGAGCACAGAGGTGGGCGCCCGGCTGGTGCCGCGGCTGCGCACCCGGGTGGAGGGTAGGGCGCCTGGACCGTCGCGCTGCCCTGCCAGGCCGCGTTGCCAAGCCCGCACGGCCCCACCGCACGCCCCGCTGCCCGCCGCGCCTCCTCCTGCGCACGCAGGTCGTGACGGGCACCAGCGCCGTGCCCTCCTTCACCGACGTGCCGCCCTCCAAGAAGAGCGGCAGCTCCCTGCAGTACGGCCCCTACCAGGACACCCAGCCCTTCACGCTCAAGCCCATCAGCGGTGTGCCCCGCAGCAGCCGCCTGGCACAGGCCCCGGCTCCGTGCCGCCTCAGCTGGTGTCTTGGCGGAGCTCCCCGGCTCCTTGTGCCCCTTCCCTTGCCCTCCACCCACACATGCCGCATCCATGCACCCCACCCCGCAGTGCACTATGAGAACTTTGCTGCCTTTGCGCACGTGCCGGAGCTGGAGCGCGAGATTGAGATCAGCCACTGGGGCAACGTGTACTTTGAGGAGCGGTACCACCTGGTGCGCACCCGCGGTACAACAGCCAGCCAGCCTGGCAGCCACGGCCGCGGCCGCTGCGGCAACAGGCCAACAGGCCGCCCAGTGGCAGCGCAGCCGCGGCCAGCATCAGGCCCTGCCGCCGTCGCAACCAACGCGCCAGCATTCGCCCGCTGTTGCTCACGCGCCTTGCCCGTGCGTGGCGCTGCCTGGCCTGGCCCTGCAGAGGCACGCGGGCGCCAAGATCACCGGCGAGTGGTCGCGCTACGACCTCATGACGCGGCCCAACGACTTTGCGCGGGGCGCCATTGCCGCGGTGGGCGCCACGCTGCCGCCCACCGCCCACTCGCTCTACTACCGCGACGCCATCGGCAACATCTCCTCCTCGGGTGGGCTGGGGCTGCTGTGGGCTGGGCTGGGCAGGCAGGCGGCGCGGAGGGAGGCAGCGAGCAGCAGGCTGGATCGTGCGGCACGGGACGGGGGGGACAACGCAGATATGCGGATGCAGTTGACGCGCAGCGTGCAGTGGGCTGAGCTGACACCGGCTCCCGCTTCTTCCCTGCCCCGGCCGCCCTGCAGAGGCGCGGTTTGGCCGCGAGTCAGTGGATGTGAAGCTGACGCCGCGCTTCCCGCTGTTTGGCGGCTGGGCGTTGCAGTTCCTGTTTGGGTGGAGCATGCCGCTGCAGGAGTGCGTGCGCAAGGTGCGGTGCCGCCGGGGCAGGGCGCCAGCGGCGGCAGCATGAGCGGCAGTAACGCACGAGGGCTCGCCGCCTCTGCTGCCTGTTGCCCTTGTGTCGCCGGCATGCATGCTCCCGCATCCCATGCTTGACGCTGCCCCACGTTGCCCGCTGCGCCCTGCATTCCTCCCGCTCCTCTCCCCGCGCGCAGCTGCCCTCTGGCCGGCTGCTGTTTGAGGCGCCCATCGGCCCCTCCGTGCACAACCTGGTGGTGGACAAGCTGACGGTCAAGGTGGGCAGGGCGGCATGGTGGGGCGTGTGTGTGGGGGGGGTGGAGGCGCCGGGCGGGTGGACGCGCGTTGGCCGCACGTGCGGCTGCTTGCCCGGCCCAGCCACCCGCCAGCTGGTCCGGCGTGCCCCCGGCGTCGCCAGCAAGCCCTGCCCGCGCCGCCGTCTCCACCACTCCCCTGCTCCCCCTTCCATCCGCCCGCCCGCGCGCCGCAGGTGGTGCTGCCCGAGGGCGCGCGCGACGTGCGCCTGGTGTCCGCCTCTGGCCTGGGCCTGGCCCAGGACCCGGCCTTTGAGACCAAGTACACGTACCTGGATGTGGTGGGGCGCCCCGTGCTGGTGCTGCGCGCGGACAACGTGGTGGACGAGATGAACGTGCCCTTCAAGGTGCGGCCCTGCCCTGGGGGTGGTTGGGTCGTGGGGGCACCTAGTGGGGACACCTGTGGGTGTGGTGGTGTGTGCGCGAGTGTTCGTGGTGTGTGGCGCCTGGAGGGGGCTGCGATGCAGCAGCGGCATCCTTGCCAGCCAGCCCAGGCCGCCGCGTGTCCCAGCCACTGTGCCGCCTGGCTGCCTGCGACCGCCGCCCTCCTCTTCACCAGTGCCCTGCTGGCCTGCTGCTGCTGGCGGTGCAGGTGGAGTACTCGTACTCGCCCATGGGCCTCCTGCAGAAGCTGCTGCTGCTGGTGGCAGCCTTTGGCGCCCTCTTTGCCGCCGCCATCATGCTCAACCGCTCCGGGGCCTCGCTCAAGGCCTCCTCTAGCACGCCGGCGGTGGGCAAGCTGCACGCGAGCTGAGGGGCGCCAGCGTGGTGGCCGCCGTATTGCGGCGGGGGGAGGCAGTTGGGCCTCCACACCGGCAGCCAACAACGCGCGCGTGCACTTGGCACCACACGGATGCCAGCGCTGCTCATCTATTTTCTTCGTTCCTTTTTTTTGTTCCTGGCATATGTTTGTTTGCTGCCGTCCTGTGACCTTGCAACACTGCCGTCGGCGGAAGAGGGGGCTTGACACCGGCATTTGAAAGAGCCTGCGTGCAGTATGGTTCCGACAGTCATGCTGATTCTGACAATCATGCCATGTTCATTGATGAAGTGCATCCTGCGTGAAGAGCGCCACCAACTTGGCGCCCCGGCGGGGTGGCGGCGGGACAGTTCGACGTACGGCTTCGCTTCTGGCTGCAAAAAGGAGAACCCTGGACTTGCAGGGTCGCAATCGGGGGCCGCTCGATCTATTCCAGGCTTGGTGCAGCTCGCCCTCGCACACCGCTTGACATCGCCCCCAGGCGCCGCAGCCAGCAGCGGAGCAGCCATGTCGCTGCTGCGTCAGGCGGCGAGCCAGCTTAGAGGGCGGACGGCTGCCGCTGCGCAGCACCAGCAGCAGAGGCTTGCGGGTGAGCCCAAACAGGGGCTGCGGGCTTGTTGTGTAAACGTGATTAGGGTGTTGTATGCCCCACAGCGCTGCCGCAGCAGCGGGATCGTCGGGAGGCGGCACCCGGCTGGGACCCGCCCCTGCGCCGCCGCTCGGCCACCCCACCTCGCCGCTTGGCTCGTTCACAGCCCTCGCCAGGGCTATGCCTGTTCGCTTCCATGGGGATTTGATCGCCTGCTCCTGCCACTCGTCTGCCCACTCGTTATGATCTCCTCCCTGCACCACAGGCAACCTGCCGGTCAAGCCCAACAAGTTTGTGGAGGAGTGGGGCACGCGCCGGGAGCATGTGGAGAATGAGTTCAGGTGGGCTGGAGGACCTGAACTCCCTCATAGCAGCATTCGCGGGATGCAACTTGCAAATTTTGCAGCAACGGAGCTGTCACGGGAGCTGCCCCTCCTCCACAGCTGCGCGGCATGCCGCACGCCCTGCTCGGTCCCCTCGCGTGGCCCTCCCGGCTCCTCACGCCCCCGCGACGCGCTGCTTGGCCGCTGCCTGCCTGTGCCGCGCAGGTGGGACGCCAAGACGCTGATGACCATCGCGCTGTGGGTGGGCGTGGCGCCCTATGCCGTGTACAAGGGGTCCATAGGCGAGTTCAACCACGTTGACCGCGCCTACAACCGCTCGGAGCGCGCCATGCTGGGCAACACCAAGTGACCGCCGCCGTGCACAGCAAGAGCCCGCCGCCCTCTGCGTGCCTGCTGCAAGCGACGCGGCCGGTCGCGCCAGGCAGCATGGCTGCCCGGCGGCGGCTCCACCGTCGGCCACCCTTTGCCTTCTTGACCGTTTTTGGCTGCTCTCTCTCCCCTGCTTTAAAAAAAAATGAAAACCCCCAAGTGGCTTGATGCCTTGGCAAGTATCTTGTAACAGCATGCCATCACGCCAAACAAGGGAATACAATGGGGAGTAATGGTGGTCAGCAATGCGCAACAGGAGGAGAGAGCAGCCTGAAGAAAAGAAAGCAGCTGCACAAAACAATGGCAAATCAGTGAAGAACAGGAACAAGTCTGTCAAGAAGTGCAAAGGAATTGGTGAATCAAACAAAGTAGGTTCTGGTGCGGTGCATGGTCTGGTCCCCTGGGCGTGATCAAGATTTCCGTGGCGGCTGCACCAGCCACTGCTGCTCCACATCCCGCTCCTCTGGCACTGCCGCCTCCTCTTCTCGCTGCGGGGCTGGCTGCTGCAGGCTCAGCTGGATCTGCTGCACCAGCTGCGAGGAGGTGGGGCGCAGCTCCGGCTCCGGCTGCAGGCAGCGCTCAATGAGCTAAGCGATGACCAGGGGGCAGTCGTGTGGCGGCCTGCAGGCAGGGGTGTGTGGCAGGGAAGGCGGGCATGAGGGTCGGAGGAATGCGCCTGTGTCTCGTGTGGTGCACAGCGGCAGGCTGCGCCGCAGACCGGGACAGCGGGCAGCGCTCGCCTGAGCACCACCCTGCCTCCTCGCCGCTCCAGCACCCGCCCTGTCACGACCTCCTGGAGCAGCCATCCGAACGCAAAAATGTCTGCCGCCGGGCCGCAGGGCACCCCCAGCAGTTGCTCGGGTGCGGCATAGACGGGCGTGCCGCCGCCTGCGGCACAGCTCAGCGCAGCAGCAGGGTGCCACGCATGGTGAGGTGCTGGCCGTGGAGATCAGGAGGAGTACTTTTGAGAAAAATGACACAGGAGGGCAGGCGGGGGTGCAATGCCCAGCAAGCCCAGCAGGCCAGCAGGAGAGAGGGAGGGGGCGCACCCGGGCGCAGCGACCCTTCTTCCAGCATGCGCGCCAGGCCCACATCTGCCAGCTTGGCGCAGCCCCCGCTGGAGCTTAGCAGCACATTCTGCGCGGCAGGGGGAGGGCCACCAGTGGTGAGGCTGCCTGCAGCTTGACACTCTGGTTACCGATGCCAAGGCGAAAGGGGAAGACCAGCCCTGCTGCGCACACCACCACCGCTCCAGCCATCTCACCGCCGACTTGACGTCAAAGTGCACCACACCCACACCATCGTGCAGGAAGGCCAGCGCCTGAGCCACATCCAGCGCCACGCGCCAGCCGCTGCGCGTGCAGGCGAGGGGAGGGTCGGCCTGGGTTAAGGTCAGTGACTCGCTTTGGGCCAGCCGTGCGCCCTCATTGCGCCTGCCTGCCGCATGCCTGCCGGCATCACAGTACCATGGCCTTACCGGCGGTAACATCTCATGTCCGGATCCTTGAGGTGGTCCAGCAGGAAGCCGCCCAGAAGCAGCTCCATCACCACCAGCAGCAGGCGGGGTCGCCCCGTCAGCTGGTCACCCAGGCTAGCCCCTTCCTCGCCCATGCCCGCTGCCGCACCCGCCTCCTCGTCCCCAGACTCCTGCTTCTCATGCTGCTGCTGCGGCGGTGGGTTGCCTGTGGATCCGCCACCGCCTCTGCCGCTGTACACCCCCAGCAGCGCCACAATGTTGGCGTGGCAGCAGCGCCGCAGCACGGCAGCCTCGCGCCAGAACTGGGCATGCAGTGGCAGCGCGGCCTGCTGGCCTCGAGCACCCGCGGGCTGCGGCTGCGGCTGCCAGCCGGCAGACAATCTGCTGCTGCTGTGTGGTCTGCCGGAGGCAGCTCCTGGCATCCAGCGCAGGACTTTGACTGCCACCGGGAGCGTCCCGTGCAGCTGGCCGGCATACACCTGCGGGGCAGGCAGCGTGTGTGGGGGTCTGGATGGTGGCAGTGGGTGTCTGTGGTGGTGGCAGCGGGCAAGAAGTGCAAAGCGGACAGCTGTCGGTGGCTGACAGCACCACCAGCATCTTCTGCCTCGCTCCACCGACTGTGCACAGACGCACGGCAGGCAGCAGAGCAGACAGCAGCAGGCCTTGCAATGCTTCATGCGCCGCACGGGTGCGCCAACAGCGGGCACACCTACCTCTGCCGCCGCCCCCTTGCCCAGCAGCACCAGCCCGCCGTTGTCGTCGGTGCACAGCTCGATGTCGCGGCGCTGCAGGCGCAGGCTGGTGCTGTGCAGCCACCAAGAGCCGCTGGGGGTAGGGGCCGCACCACCACCGCTGCCATCGAGCCTGCCTGCCGCGGTGCCAGCCACCGCTGCGTGGCCGGGCAGCGAGGCCAGTTCCAGCCCAAGCAGGCTCTGGCTCTGCTGCGCCGCTGCACCGAGGCCGGTGGGAGCCGCTAAAGGCAGCGGCGCTGGGACGCTTCCACCGCACCCACCGCTGCTGCCATAACCGCTGCCGCTGCCGGCCCTAGCCAAGGTGGAAGAGTCGGGAGAAGCGGCGGAGGTCTCCACCAGCCAGCCTGGCAGCCGCCGCCGCCGGCGCCGCCGCGGGATGCCCGCGCTCTGGCGCCTGGCGCCCAGCAGCGCCGCTGCCTCGGCGTCTGGTGCTGCCTCTGCTGCCTGCTGCGCTGCTTGCCATGCCACATCAGCCGCCAGCTCATCCTCTACCGCATCCAGCAACAGCAGGGCGCCTCCTCTGCCGCCAGCAAGCAGCCTCCGCCGCTCGGCCGGCCCCCGGGCATGGCCGCTCCCGGCACTGCCCAGCCAGCCCCAGCCCCTGGCAGCCCACTTCCCGGCGCCACCAGCTGCCAGCAGGCCACGCTGCCTGCGCCTGGCTGCCAGCAGGCCGCCAAAACACACGCTGCAGCTGCCGCCACAAGCGCAGGCAGCAGCCACAAGCGGGCGTGCTGCTCGGGGCAGGCTGGCAGGAGGGCTGGCAGGGATACACACTCCAGGGTGCCTGATTTGAAGCTGAAGGCAGAGGGGGCGCTGTCGCTGTCGCTGTCGCTGTCGCTGTCGCTGTCGCTGTCGCTGTCGCTGGTGCCGGAGACGGAGGAGGCGCCATTGCCGCTGCCGCCGCTGCCCTTCACCTGCCGCTGCCATTGCTGTGCATGCTCGGCGCACCATCCCTGGTAAGGGAGGCAGCAGAGGGCCCGGATGCTAGCTCTCAGCCATGTGGAGTCTGGGGTCCCAGACTCTCCTGCCTGCAGCTCGCCGGCCTGCTGCTGCTGGGGAGCCGACGGCGGGGCCAGGCAGAGGCCCTCGTTGCCTGGTACCAGCTCCAGGGTGTTGTGGTACTGCAGCAGCACCAGGAGGAAGGCGAACTTAATCACAAGGTACTGGCGCGGGAGCTTTGGGAGTGAAGCAGGGGCGTGCCAAGCAGGAGCAAGCAGCTTGCACAAGGCATGGCGCCTTCATTGCCCATCTCCCATCCCACTCACTGCCGCTGCCAACACAACTCAGAGCCGTTGTGCCACTGTTACCACCTCCACCCACCACCCGCCTGCCCGCCCTCCCTCCCACCCACCTCTTGCTCTGGCCCCAGCTCCAGCCGTCCTGACAGCCGGTTGCCCCAAAGGCTGAGCCTGGGCGTGAACCCCGCCAGCGGCCAGTCCTTGTGTACTGCCTCCTTCATGCTGCCCAGCCATGACAGCGGCAGCGTGCCGGTCAGCCGATTCCTGCATACAAAGGGCAGGTGCAAATGTGGGGGATGAGTGCCCTGCCCTGGCTGTTTTCGACCAGGAACAGGTAGGGCAGCGCCCAAGCCGCAATGAGCAGGCAGTGTAGGGGTTGGGCGTGGCCTGGCCTGGCCGTCTTGCCTGCTCAGGTCCAGCCCAGCGAGCTGCAGCAGAGCAGGCAGCTGCGCCCAGCTGGCCGGCAGCTGCCCCTCCAGGCTGCAGTTGCGCAGCATGATGCTGGCCAGCACAGGGGGCTGTAGCTGCAGCTGCTGGGCGCCGTCCACGCTGCCGGCATCAGCTGCAGCTTGGGCTGCAGCCATCTCCGATGCCGCGGCCGCCAGCACGTGTGGCGGCGGCTCTGGCAGACGGCCGCCGATTGGGTTGTTGCGAAGGTCGAGGGTTGTGAGGCTGCGGCAAGGAGCAGGCAGGTGGGGGTGTGCCCATCCGCTTCAAACATCATGCATGCTCTAATTGATCGCAGCGGTGACACAAGCGACGCGTTTACCGGCGACGGCAGCTGGCAGCCGAGGCGGCTGCGCGCCGTACCTTCTGGCGAGACCCGTCTCAGCATCGATGTGCTCCAGCAGCCACTCTGGCGGCAGCGGGCCGTGCAGCGCATTGCTGTCCAGGTACAGGACTTGCAGGGCGCAGAAGGCGCTCGGGGCCAAGAGGCCGGGGGGCAGCCTGCCCGACAGCCGGTTGTAGCTCAGCACGAGGGTTTCCAGCGGCAGGCAACGCGCCGCCGCCGCCTGCTGGTGCCGAGGGCCCCCGCTGGTGGCCGCCGTGCGCGCAGCCAGCCATTCGCCTGGCAGAGGGCCGGTCAGGGAGTTGTGAGAGAGATCCAGCAACTTCAGGCGGCTGCAGGGCCAGCGCTGGTGGCTTGCATGAGTGCGCAGCAGCGGCAGTGACAGTGACAGCGGGCAGGGGAGCATGCACAGGACATGGGGAGGCAGGCCGCGGCAGATGGTGCAGGGAGGGCGCAGGGAGAGGGCGCCGGCACCGGCTGACAGCTCCCTCACCCCAGCAGGCCGCCCTCTGCTGCCCATTCGGGGGCAGGGTGCCCCTGAGGCCCAGCCCCGGCAGCGTCAGGTGGTCCAGGCGGGTCAGCGCCTGCAGCGCTGGAGTCAGGGCCACCAGCAGGGCGGGCAGGTGGAAGGCGCAGGCACCTGGCTCCGGCGGGTAGCCGCTGCAGTTGGCGCGGCCCCGGAGGGTGTTGAAACTGATGCGCCTGCAGCGCACAGCGAAGCGCATGCCAGCATGTCGTGTGCCAGCAGTAGCGGTTGCTGGGAGGGCATCAGAGGTGGGAGGGCATCATGGGGCAATAGGCCGCGCCGCGCTGCAAGGCTGGGCTTACAGCGAAGTGATGCGGCCAGTCTCTGGGTCACACTGGGTGAAGGTCCAGCCGCAGGCCGAGTCCGGCTGCCCCTGCTCCGCCCAGCCCTTCAGGGTGATGTTGTTGCGAGCCATCTCAGCATGCCACCCAGGCAGCACTGCCTTCAGGCTCAGCAGGGCCGCCGCTGCAAACAATGCAGCAAGTGGGCCAGGTAAGGGTGGTCTCAGCCGTTCAATAGCATGCAAAACGGAGCTGCCACGCTGCGTACAGGGCTCATACAGGGCCGCACCATCGCTCGCGGGACCGTCGCCGATGCCGCCGCCGTCGCTGGCGGGTGCTGCACCCGCCACTGCTGCCTGCTGCCCGCCCGCCAGCATCCAGATGGCCAAGAGCAGCCGCAGTGCCGCGCACAGGGCGCGATGGTGGCCCCGGGGCTCCGCAGCTGCCTTCGGGGTGCCCGGCATGGCTTAGCGGCGAGCCCCGTCAACATGGACAGAAGTCTTCATTAGCCATGGTGAACAGGGCGTGGGCATGGGTGGCTTTCGGGTTTGGGTTGAGGGCGCCGCCAGCGTGGCGCCCGTGCGCAAGGCGCCGTGGGGAGTCTCAACCCTCATCGCACAGCTTCAAGGGACAATGCCCTCCTGGAAGGTGCTGCAGATTTCAACCTGTCTAGTAAGATCGCCTGATACCAGATGCATCCAGGAGGGATTCCTTTCGGTTGCCGCCTGGGCCGCGCTGTCGCACGCTGGCGCCGCAGCAACAAGCTGAGAAATGATTCCGCAGCATTGCGCCCAGCTCCTCTGGATTCAATCCACATCCTAAGAACAGCAAAACTCTCCTCCAACAGGCAAGCATCCGTGCGGATGGGGTCCCTCCATCCGGTCCATGAGCCCGGAGAGCGCACCGGCACCAGCTCCAGCTTCGATGACATTGATTTCTTAGAGGACGTCCCGCTGCGGAGCGACCAGGGGCGGCAGGTAAAGCAACACATGGAGTTACAGTTTTGTAGCGGGGCTGAGCCGAGCCTGGCCATGATAAAATCTTCACATATCGCTGCTCGCAGCTGTCCGACACCTCTCACACACCCCGCGGTGCCTGGCGCGAGCATGGCAGTGGTGGTCAACCGTCGGCGACGCCGGCACGCGGCACCGACTTGGAGCTGGCTCCGTCTGACTCACAGTTTCTGGAGTTTGCCGTGCATCAGCAGGGCAGCCTGTCCACCAACCCCACAGAGGTCGTCAAGCCCGCAAAATCGCGGGGCGTGAGCACGAGCGGGCTCAGCTTCAACTTGATTGCCAGGGCCGGCAGCGGAGCGGCAGCGGCGGCGCCCGTGTCTCCGCGTGCCGCCTCGGGCGGGGGCGGTTTGCTGATGCTGTCCCAGCCTGGGCAGGGCGTGCCCCTCAGCACAGCAGCCAGCGGCGCAGCAGGGGACGACCTTGAGGGCGGCGCGGCAGGTGCGGCGTCGGCGGCGCACGGCCGCTTCCCGCCTCGCCTGGCCCACCTGATCACCTCGCCTGTCCAGGTCCCCATGGGCAGTGTGCTCTTCTCCATCGCCTCTGCCATCCTGGTTCTCACCTTCTTCCTGCTCTTCATAGCGCACCGCCAAGAGCGCTGGGAGGCCACGGGCTGCACGCTGCTGCTGACGGCGGCCAGCGCTGCCGCCGCCGCCAGCCCTGCCAGCCTGACGCTGGCAGGGGTGAGGGACCCCGCCACGCTGGTGTGCCTGGGCAAGGAGGAGCGAGGGCCGGTGGTGGTGGAGGATTCGCTGGCGGCGCTGCTGGCGGCGCAGCCTGCCGCCTTTGCGAAAGCCCAAGCGCAGCTCAGCTTCACCCCCGCCGCCCCCGGAGCGGGCAGCAGCCGGTGGGCCGTCTGCCTGGAGGTGGAGGGGCTGCAGTATGATGCGGCTGCCGCCGCCGCCACCATCCAGGTCGGCGCAGGTGGAATGGGGTGCCACTTGATGTGCAGGTGCATGTCATGACAGCTCAGCGGCAAGCCAGGCGCCCGCTGGCTGCCAGTGCTGAGCGCCCCCTGCCGGTCGTGCAGGTGGGGGACTGGGAGGCTGCCGCCGTTGCTGACGCCAGCACCATCTACCTAGGGCCAGAGGCGTTTGAGGCGCAGTACGCCACAGGGGCTGCGCTGGGGCAGCCGCTGCTGGTGCTGAAGCTGGACAGGGAGCAAGCGGAGGGCCTGGCAGCGGCTTGGGGCCGTGCCTCACGTGGCGGCGACGACTGATTGGCAGCGCCCCCCGCGTGGCCTGGCGCCTGCTTGTGTCTGCCTACACCTGTCCCTGCCTGCCAGTGTGCTTGGGTTGCAAGTGATGGATGAGCTGTGATTCCGACTGTGTGCGCTGAATGGCTGAAAGGCAGAGGAGAAGGGAAAAGGGAATGAAACGGCAAAAGGCAGGACAGGAAGGCGGTACGGATCGGGTACTCTACAAGGCTCTCTCGAAAAGGCATACACGCTGCTGCTAAGGGTTATGTGGGTGTACACGCTGCTGCTAGGGGTTATGCGCCAGCTCCACCCTGCCAGCGTCATCGCCGCCGCCGCCGTCGCTCAGCGGCGCGCCCGACGGCAGCAGCCCGCGCCGCTCGCCGCCGCCCCGCCGCCGCTGCCACCACCGGCCCGGCCGGCGGCTGCCAGGCGCACAGCGCAGCGACAGCATGGCCTGCACCTCCTGCAGGCTCTTGCCCCGCGTCTCGGGCACCACCGCCGCCACATACAGCCCCGCCGCCGCCGCCAGCGCGGCAAATATGAGGAATACGGCGGGACCCAGCCAGCCGTGCAGCGTGAGGAAGAGGCTGTCTGCCACCGCGCCTGCACGCAGCGGCAGGCACGCAGCGACAGGCACGCACGGCAGGCTGTAAAGGGACCCCATGCTGCCATGCGCGGGCAGCCACGTGGCAACCAGGCCGCCGCACACCGCAGCGACATGGCCCCAGGCCCCACAAGCCACCTCCATCACCGCCGCCGCCGCCGCCACCACCACCGCCACCACCACCACCAGCCTGCCCACCTGTTAGGAAGAGTGTGGCGGTGGCGGCGGAGGCTGCGGGCGACTTGGCGCTCATGCTGAACAGCTCCGACAGCAGCACCCAGAACACGCCCGCCCACGACACGCTGCGGCAGGGGGGGGGCACGTGGACGCCACGGCAAGGGTGGGGAGGCGAGCCATGGCGCTGCCCCTATGCCACACAGCCGCCTGCCTCGCAGGGCGACGCAACGCTCCGGCGATCCTATCCCACCGCGCGCACACACACACTCACACCACCACCACACATACAAACACATACCCACGCGCCCCCAACCCCCCCCCCCCCCCGAACGCGAAAAAGAAGGCGCAACTGGAAACTACCAGGAAAGGCGCGCAGCGCCAGCCAGTCGGCGGCCGCCAGCGCCACCAGCGCGCCCGCGCACCCCAGGCTGCCCCACAGCAGCAGCGGGCGGCGGCCCAGGGAGTCCACCAGGCACAGCGACAGCAGCACGCCTGCCAGCTGCAGGGGGGAAAGCGAGCAACACCGACACGCCCGCTCGGCACGCGCACAGCACATACAAGCAGTACCGTGACACCAAAAGTGATGGGGGAGAACAGGGCGTCTCCGTCACAGCGCGGCAGCCCGCCGGCACACCACCACATGCAGCCGCGCCCCGTGCTCGCCTTGGTGGCACCCACGGCGGACGACATGAGCATGGCGGCGCTGTGGCTCTCCACCCCGGCGCGCTCCAGCACCTGCGGCGCGCGGGGGTGGCGGCGCGGGGTCAGCCCCGCCGGCCACGCCCGGCTGCCCCTGCCCGCACACACGCGGAAGGGCGCGGCAAGCAGGACCCGCCGCCGAGCGGCACCGGCAGCAGAGGCCGGTGCCAGGTGGCACACAGGCCGGCACACAGGCTGGCTGGGCCGCGCGCGGCGCAGCTCCTTCTGGTGGCCTCACCTGCGGCGCGTAATTGATGATGGAGGTGGAGGCAAAGGCCTGGTTGAAGAAGGCCAGCCACAGAGCCATCTGGAGGGCACGCGCGCGGGGCAGGGGCAGGGGCGGGGGCAGGGGCAGGGGGAGGGCAGGGGTGAGTCGAGGCCACTCAAGGTGGGGTAGCTCAGGGGAGACGCCCAGCAGGGTAATCACCGCCGCCTGCAGGCGACAGGTGCGCCGCACGCGGCCAGGCACCACCAAATGGGGCTGCGATGAATGACAGGCTGCGCAGCAGCAAGAAAAGAAACGGGCGCCTCCTCGCCTGCAGCGCCTGCCGCTCGGGGCCGCAGGCCACGCTGTGGATGTCGCCCAGCATGCGCCGCAGCGTGGCCCAGAAGCCCGGCTCGCCGCCGCCGCCCCGCGCCGCCGCCGCCACCCGCTCCCCGCCCTCCTCCTCCTCCTCCTGCTGCTGCTGCTGCTGCTGAGAGCCCGGGCCATAGGCCGGCCCTCCCCACGCATGCACATGCGCCCCGCTGCCCCACTCATCCAGGCGAAGCGCCGTGCCGCCGCCTATGGCCAGCGGCGGCGGTACCGCCGGGGCCTCCACGTCGGTGCGTGGCCGGCGGCTGCCGTGCGGTGCCGCCTGCGGTCCTGCTGCTGCGGGCTGCGGGCTGGAGCCCTGAGCGGTCAGGCTGACCTGCTCCAGCTCTTGCAGGTCTTGTGCGGAGGAGGTGCGGATGTGCGGCAGGTGGGGCGGCACCCGCACCGGGCTGCTCCCCCGCGCCTGCCCCTCCCCGCCAGCCGTGCCCCGCACCGCCTGCTCCATCCGCTGCTGCACCCCCGCGGCGCCCGCCTGTACCGCCGCCACCGCCGACGGCTCCTGCTGCTGCTGCTGCTCCTGGTGCTCCTCCTCATCATCATCATCCCCCTCCTCGGCAGGCTGCAGGCGCTGCCAGCCGCCGTTGTGCTGCGGGCTGGCGCCGCCGCCGCCGCCGCCCGGCGCGCCCTGCAGCGGCGCCACCTTGGTCGCGCGCTCCTCCTGGCGCCGGCGGGAGCGCTCAGCGCTGGCCTGCTGCCGCGCCGCCGCCGCCGCCCGGTCCTTCTCCACTGAACTCCACAGCTGCAGCAGCTCCTCCTCCACCTCCGCCGTGGAGTGCTGCATGCCCGCCGGCAGGTGCCTGCTGGTGTACACGCGGTGGATGACGGCCAGCGCCTCGTCCAGCCGCCCGCGGATGACCAGCCAGCGCGGGGACTCGGGCAGCAGGCACAGCGACACTGCAACGAGGGGCGGGAGGGGTGGCACGGCGTGTGTGTGCGTGTGTGTGAGGGGCCATGCCGAAGCACATGTGCGTGCCCTGGGGAGCGAGGGGTGCAGCAATGCCGGCCGCCAGGAGCGCAGGCCGGCGGACCGGGCAGCAGCAGGCAGGGGGCAGGGAGCAGCCAGGCTCTGCCGGCGCTGCAGGGCTGCTTGCCAGGCTGCCTGGGGCCTGCCTGCCCGCAGCCTGCCCACGGAGGCAGACTCACGTGAGAGCACCAGGGCGGGGACCACGGGCGCGCCCACCATCCACCGCCAGTTTCCGGGCAGGCCCTGGAAGGCGGCGTCTCCCAGCAGCGCCGCCACCATGCCCACGCACAGCAGCAGCTCGTACGTCTCGACCACGCGCCCGCGTACTGCAGCGGTACGAAGCAGACGTGTGTGTGTGTGTGTGTGGGGGGGGGGGGGGGCAGGCGGCAGCAGGGTGGGTGGGTGAAGAGTCGCGTGGGTAGGGTAACAGAGGGGATGAGGGATGGGACCCACACGGCTGCGATGGCGTTCGAAGCCGCGCACAGCTCTGCAGCGGCGGCGGCGGCGGCGGCGCAGCTTGCCCACCCTTGGCGGGCGCCACCTCTCCCAGGTAGGCGGGCACCACCACCGCGGAGACGCCGATGCCCAGCCCCACAATCACGCGCCCCACCACCAGCCCCCTGCACAACGCAGCACAGCACGGCGAGGCATGAGGGTCGGCGGTTGGGAGCTTCAGGGGCAGGACAAACAAGCTGCCGCTCGCTTTGGCCGAAGCGCCGGCCGCCTTACAGAGCGGTGCAGGGAGCAGCCGCGGGCGCAGGCGCAGTCACGCCACGCCCATGGAGGCCGCCATGACCAGCGGCCCTGCGATGAAGAAGAGGCTGTCCAGGGCAATGGTCTTGCGGCGGCCGTAGCGCAGCATGGCGGCGCCGCCCAGGAACGTGCCGAAGAAGGCGCCAAACTTGGCAGCGCCCACGATCGCCTCCGCCGCCCAGTCGCCGATCCCAAAGGCATCGCGGATGTTGAGCAGCGCGCCGCCGATCAGGCCCAAGTCGTAGCCTGCAAGGCAGCGGCGGGGAACGGTGATCGCTTTGCTGGTGGCAAGCGGCGGCGGCCGGCGGCACGCGCGTGCGCCAATGCGAGCGCCTCTGCGAAGGCCCACACAGCAAGTAGCCCCCTGCTCAGCACTCACCGAACAGGAAGCCACAGATGGAGGCGAAGCCCGCCACCAGCGCCAGCATGGTTTCAACGCGTGAGGGGCGCTCCGATCAGACTACTCCCAGACACCGATCAGGGAGCTCGGAGAGCTGCCGCTTGCATCGCTCTGCCCCACCCAGCAAAACTTGAAGCTGTGAAAACCTACAGACGGCTGCTGGGCTGCTTCTGGCTCAGTAGCAAACCGTTGCACGTCAATTCGCGCGATCGAAGCCAGTTCTGGGGCGACTCGCTCCCCGCAGTACTTGTACTGCCGACCCACCTTCATCCTCGCGCTGTGACGTGTCCCCTGGAGATTTGACACCCCAGAACCTCACCCTGTGATCGCCCGTTCACTTTTACGCTTTAGCTTGCTCTTCCCTTGCCTAAATCCTGCTTCCCTTGCCTCACCGGTTTGGCCCTGCCATGTCGGCCCCGCTGGGCAGCCTCCTGGCGCCCGGCAGCGGCCTGCAGTGCCATGGCATCTCCAAAGGCGCCGCGCCCGGCCCCCAGGTGCAGCTTGGAGCCCCCGCCAGGCCGCGACGGCGGCGGCCGCAGGCCCTGCCGCCGCGCAGTGCGTGGGGCGGCCACGAGCAACCACCCAAGGACCTTGCCAAAGACCCCGAAGCCAGGTTCCGCCAGTGAGTGCGCTGCGATGCATGGCAAGGCTGCTGTCAGTGCGTGCTGTGCGTGGCGCAGGCGCTTACCACCCAGGCGCTTACCACCCTTCCCCCGCTCCCCTGCCTGCGTGCGTCGTCCGCCCCGCAGGTACGGCGAGGACTTTGGGAAGGGCTACTTCCTGCAGGGGGTGATAGAGAGCGCGCCGCGGGTGCGTGTGCGCACCTCTGCCGACCGCGCCCGCGACCAGCTGGCTGACCTGGCGGTGCTCAACGAGCGGCTGGCGGGCAAAGAGGAGATGGAGGCGGCGACCATCAGGTGGGGCGCGTGTTGTGTGCTGGGGGGCTGGGGTGGCCACGCTGCTGTCCAGGGCTGCCAGGAGCTGCTGCCTGCAGGCCGCCTGCTGCATGGCGGCAGCCCCACGCTCCGCCGGTGGGCCATCAGCGCGCCTGAAGGGCTGTGGCCTCCGCCCGTTGACTGGCCGTCAGCCATTGGCCCTACACCCACCCACCCCTTGTTTTTTTTTTCCCCCCCCCCCCCCCCCCCCCCGCAGGCAGCGGCTGGAGTACCTGAAGCGGCGGCGGCGCAACTGGGAGCTGGTGTACCAGCACGTGACGCGGGCCGACGCGCTGTGCACGCTGAGCGCCATCGAGGAGGCCAATGCACGAGTGGAGGAGCTGCTGTCGGAGGAGAGCCGGGAGCGACACAGCGTGTCGGGTGCGCAGCGGCGCCGCTGCCTGTTGCGGGGGTGTGCCGGAGCTCTGGCGCCCGCGGGCCGGGATGCCGGCCGTGTTGGGGAGAGGCAGCACGGCCGCTGGCTGGCTGCCTGGCTGGGGCATGCGGAGCAGCGCCGCCGCCCGCTCTCGGGTTGCCGCCGCCCGGCATCCCGCTCCCTGCCTGACGCTGCGCGCCCGCACATCCCGCCGCCCTGCCCCGCCGCAGCGCTCAAGCGGCAGCTGGTGGAGCTGCAGGGGGAGGTGTCTGATGCGCACCAGCGCCTGCACCTCACCCAGGCCCGGGTGGAGCAGAACCTGCAGCGCATCAGCGAGCTGAAGGAAGAGTCGCGCAGGCTGGGCGACGTAGTGGCAGCCAGGGGAGAGGAGGCAGCGGCGCCGGGGGTGGGACAGCGGGAGCAGGCGGCCATCCCCAGCACTGCCACAGTGGCTGCGGCCGTGCGCGAGGAGGCGGGCGCGGCGCCGGCGCCCGCGGCGCTGCAGGCCGCGGCGGTGTCGTCGGCGGCGCACGCGCTGGCGCCGGGGCACGCGGCGCGCGGCGGCGGCGGCGCGGGGCCGCTCTCCGCGCTGGCCGCGGCGCAGGATGCGGCGCAGAAGCGGCGGCGCGGCCTGTTCAGCAGCCTGGAGATGGAGGAGGAGCTGAAGAACCACTGGTTTGCGGTGGCCTTTGTGTCCAAGCTGGGCCCGGTGAGCCTCGCCCCCTGCCTTGCAGGCCGCCACGCCGTAGAGCCGTGTATTCATCTGCGCAGCGGGTGGTGCTGCTGGTGTGCACCTCGCCCACGCCTCCCGCTGCCATGCCGCCCCCACGCCTGCGCCAACCCACCCCCGCCGCCGTCCCGCGGGGCCCCGCCGTCTGCCCCCGCAGGAGGACAAGGTCCCGTTTGAGCTGTTTGGCCAGGCCTGGGTGCTGTTCCGCGACAGCGAGGGCCGCCCCGCCTGCGTGCTGGACGAGTGCGCCCACCGCGGCTGCCCGCTGTCCCTGGGGCAGGTGGTGGACGGCAACCTGGTCTGCCCCTACCACGGTGAGCCTGCCTGTGCCCAGTCGGCCTGCCTGCCCGCGGCTTGCGCTGCCGCGCCTGCGGCTTTCGCGGCTGCCGTGCCTGCCTGCCAGTAGCGCGCAGCTGTGGCTGCCGTGGCTGTCTGCCCCCGGCAGCACCGAATCGCATTGCAGCTGCGCCTGACCGTACAGCGCCCTGAATATGCGCTGCCTCCCCTGCTGCTACCCGCAGGCTGGCGCTTCAACGGCAAGGGCGAGTGCACCAAGATGCCCTCCACCAACCTCTGTCGTGGCGTGGCCGGTGAGGCAGGCCTGGGCGCTGCACCGCCTGCCGGCCTGCCGGCGCCTCTGCGCTGAGGCCAGGCACAGCGGGCCGCTCGGCTCCTCCCCAGGTTCTGTGGGGGCATGGTGCTCAACCTCCGCATGTGGCCCACCCCCTGCCCCGCATGCAGTGAGCGCGCTGCCGTGCGCGGAGCAGGACGGGTTTGTGTGGGTGTGGCCGGGCTGGGAAGAGCCGACGCTGCCGCTGCCCGCCGTCACGCGCCCGCCAGCCGGCTACCGCATCCACGCAGGTGCGCCCCACGCCAGGGCTCGGGACGCCTTGGCAGGGCCGGGGGCCGCAGCTCCAGCCTTGCCTGCCTGCCCACGTTGCTGTTGCTCCCTGCCCTCGCCGGCGCTCACGCTGACCCTGTCTGCTCTGCGTTGCCGCTGCCACCTGTCCCGCGTGCAGAGATTGAGGTGGAGGTGCCTGTAGAGCACGGCCTGCTGGTGGAGAACTTGCTTGACCTGGCGCACGCGCCCTTCACCCACACATCCACGTTTGCGCGCGGCTGGCCGGTGCGCCGCCACGCCAGCAGCGCCGCCGCTGCAGCAGCGCGTGTGTGCTCGGGCACAGAATGTTTCCATCCTGCCCTGCGCCAATCCTTTCCCCCCCCGCCCGTGGGCCTGTGCCCTGCTGCTCTGGGGGACGCCCCTCCCACCCCCGCACGCACGCACGCACGCACCCGCACCACCCCTCCCCAGCATCACCCTTCCCGTCGCCGCCTGCAGGTTCCCGATGCCGTCAAGTTCCACGCCAGCCGCCTGCTGGGAGGCAACTGGGACCCCTACCCCATTGAGATGTCCTTCAACCCGCCCTGCATGACGCTCAGCCACGTGGGCCTGGCGCGCCCGGGCAAGGCGGGAGTGGTGCGCCTCGCCGCCGCCGCCGAGCGCGCTGCTGCTCGAACGGCTGTGCCCACGCCCACCTCCGCGCCGGCCGCCCGCCGTGCAGCCTGGCGTGGCCAGCCCCTGCCTGCTGCCCGCCCGCGCCCCTGCCGCGCCCGCGCCCGACGCCGGCTGCTCGCCCCCCTGCCTGCCTGCCGCCTGCAGGGCGCCACGCCCCAGGACTGCCAGAACCACCTGCACCAGCTGCATGTGTGCCTGCCGTCGCGTGCGGGCCACACCCGCCTGCTGTACCGCATGGCCACCGACTTCCTGTGGTGGACAGAGCTGCTGCCCGGCATCCAGCACTTCTGGCGCTACATCGCGGGGCAGGTGAGGAGGGGCGCGGGGGCACGGGCTGGGAGGGTGCCCGGCGTGTGTGTGTCGCAGGGCCAAGCTGCTCCCCCGCATGCACACTTCTCCGCCCCTCCTCCGTCCCGCAGGTGCTGGGCGAGGACCTGGTGCTCGTGCTGGGGCAGCAGGACCGCCTGCTGCGGGGCGGCGACACCTGGCGCCACCCGGTGTCGTACGACAAGCTGGCTGTGCGGTACCGCCGCTGGCGCAACTCCCTCTCGTGCGTCCCGCCGCACGCCAGCCTCTGCCGACGGCGGCCCTGCCCTGCTGCCACTGGAAAGTTGGCTTCCTTCTGACCCAGAGGACAGCCAGTCCCTGACACGCCCTGCCCGCGCGTGCCTGCAGGCTGAACGGAGGGGCAGCGCCGGAGGGCGCCAGGCCTGCGGCCGCCAGCCAGCCCATCACGATGCGTTCTGGCGAGCTGTTTGCCCTGGACGATGATGAGCACGTGTATGTGGATGGCGGCAGCGAGTGCAAGATTTGAGCAAGGCGAGCCCAGCTGGCACACCCTTGTCTGCGGCTAGCTGGCACCGCACCACGTCGATAACTACACTCCACACACCGTCCTGAGCCCACCCAGAGATGATTGCTTGAGACCACAACATCACATGTCCTTTCACTCCCCAATGCTAGCACTTGCCCACTGCTGCACTTGTCAGCGTGTGCTCTCCTTGCTTGAGTGTACCGCCTCGCACGGGCCGGCCACCCTTCCTCGTTGTTGAGAGCAAGCAACAAAATCTGATGTCCCAAAGTATGAAGCCGCCGTCCCTAGCGCGACGCCATGCTCCCACTTGTCAAGCTACATTCCTTTTCACCATTCGATTTCTCGGATTAAAAGATATTGTAACATATGGCCTATATGTCACAGATGAGGGGCAGGATTGGGCAAAAGCAGGCGAAACGTAATCACTTGCAGTGAGGGGCAGTCCAGCGGGCAAGCAGTCACAGTTGACGGCGGCCATCACCCACCTCACCTGCCGCCACAAATGATGCCGCGCTCCAGCTGGCCCTGCAGGCCTGCCTCCCACACCGCATCCAGATCCAGTCAGACACGCCAGTCAGACGGGGGCGGCCGCACGCCGTGGGGGGGCGGCTTCCTTTGTGATCTCTGGGTTGACGCCCCCACTGCCATCGGAGAGTGTTGGATGCTCAATGCAGAGGAATAGGATCTCCAGGCCTCTCAGTGAATGCTTATGTCATACCTGCCACGTGGAGTGGAGTCTGGTAATCTCTCTCACCTTTGCAGCCTGGGCCACATTCATGTCCCCGGCCACTGCCTTGAGATTGTGCAGCTCTCTAAGCAACACAGTCTGTGGGCAGCCCCCACCGCGCCAATCGCCATGCCACAACTCGGCGATCGCGGGGAGCTGGACTCCCCCGCTTCCGATCGGGACCCACTGAAGCCTGGAGTAGATTCACAGACGGCCACGCACCAGGGCGCTCTTTTGGTGGTGACGACGTTGTTGCTGGCCGGAGTCCTGGCCTTCTTCACCCTGCCGGGGCAGGTGGGCGACGGAGCGCCAGAATGCAGTGCGGCCCTGCTACGGGGGCTGATGGCCAACGATACGGTATCCTGGGGCACGCCGCCGCCGCCTCCCCGCACGGGCTGGCGCCGCCGCTTGCAGCGCAGCTCCGCCCCACAGCTGCCACAGCTCCAGCTCCAGCGCTGCGTGCTGCGTCAGTTCACCCCCCCCGAGGCCAAGGAGTGCCTCTCGCGGCGGCCACTGGTCATGATTGGCGACTCTGTCACACGCTACCAGTTCCTCAGCCTCATCTACTGGCTGGACAGCGGCGAGTGGCCGCCACCCATGCACGGCACGCCAGACCACCCCAGCCCCATGATTGAGAGCGAGTGGCAGCACGGCTGGGCCGACTTCTTCAGAGGTGAGCCATACACCCCCTATGGCCAATCTCCTGCCGCTTCGCATGCCGGATCACATTGCTGCGGCTGCGCCGGTCCTGGCTGGCGGCAGCTAGCTGCCAGCATCAGCCCACTCCCGCCCTGCCGCCGTGGCCTGCCCGCTTGCAGGCACCACCGACCCCTTCAATGGACGCCAGCAGTGCCACTGCTTCAGGGATGGCTGGGACATCCGCGAGGATCGGTTCTATGCGCTCACCAGCACCGCATCCGCCTCGTTCTACATGTGGTTTGGCTACCCGCTCAAGCCGCTGATTGGGCGCTGGGGCTTCCCGCCCTTCGGCAACGCCACCCGCTGCGCCCCAGGCGACTGCGGCGGCGACCCAGACTGGTCTCTCCCGCTGGACGAGGGGCTGCGCCAGGTGGGGGCTGCTACTGTTTTGGTGTGGGAGCCAGCGGTGGTGCGCAGCGGGCCAGTTGTGCAACGCTTGAGGGGCAGGTGGCAGAAGCGAGAAGGAAGCCCCTGGTTTTGTGGGCATCATGCATGATGCGAACCAGGACTGCAGCACCCACGAGGCTAACCGCCTCCCTGTGCTAACTGCCTCCCTGTGCTGGACTGGGTGGCCCGTTCATTGCCTCCAGGTCGTCGCCCGGCTCCACCCAGCCACCATTGTCTTCAACTCGGGGCTGTGGCGCAGCCCCGGCGGCGAGAACTGGCCGGCCGAGGTGTATGAAGCCATCATGGGCGCCGCGGTGGATGCCGTGCGCCCCCAGGGCGGCACCTGCATCTGGAAGACGACCACCTTCGCGCTGGACGGCCGCATACCGCGCACCTGGGACGACCCCGCGCTGCAGCATGCCGCCGCCCACGGCTTGGGGGTGATGGACGCGTGGGCGCTGACGCGGGCGGCGGCGGCGCTGGACCCGCCGCCATGGGTGGACGACCTGCATTTTCTGGGCTATGTGTACCAGGAGCTGAATCGATTCTTGCTGAACATGATCTGTTGAGCGGGAGGGGTTCGGACGTCTGTGTAATGCCGCGTGCCGCTGGTGTCGGCGGCTTGGTACTACCGCGCTCGGCGGAACCGCCTTTTCTGAAGATCGGTTGTTCAGCCGACCACTGTGTGATGCGAGTTCATTGCAGTGGATTTGAACACAAAGAGGCCACTCCTCGGTGATGGCAGTGCCAGCTAAGTTTAGAAAACACCTGGCCTGGAGGGAACCGTCGAGGCGACTGCGCGGCGGGCGGGTGGAAAGCAGCCCCTGAGCTCTCTATTCGCGGGCTTTGCCGCCGCCGCTGGAACGCAACTGCATTTCTGGATCACAGCTATCGTTCGAGAGGGTTTGACATAGCTGCGACAGCTTGATCTCGAGGAGCCCGAGCTACATGGCGCTTGTGTGGGCGCCTGGGAGCATAGAGTGGAGGCCCCTGCGCAGGCTGGTCAGGTGGGATGGAGAGTAAAGCAGCGGCTACGTCCGTTCCTCGTCGAGGTGGCGGCTGCTGTGAGTGGCCACCCGTCTCCCCGCCCCTCCCCGCCGCACCCAGCACCCTTGATGTTGCCTCGGCTTCCTCTGTGCCCCGCAGGGCCTGCGGCACCTTTGCAGACGCCGCCCTGGCCAGCGTTGCAAGCAGGGTGGCCTTCCATGCCGTCTCCAGGCTGGCCTCCGACTCGGAGGGCCGCGCCATCCTGGCTACCGTGGCGGGCGTGGTGGGCGCCTGCCAGGCTGTCAAGTACTGGCGGGGCCGGCACGCCACAGGCGAGGAATGGGCTGCCCCTGCCCATCACTTCTTCGACCTGCCCTGCTGCCAGGCCCCCTTACAAACCGCTTCGCTGGCTCTCAGCGCAGTGCCCGACTGGCGCTGCACGCATACCTCTCCACCCCCCACCTGCCCATACCACCGACCACGCTTCCAGCCCTTGTGCCCTTGTCCTCGCTGCCGCAGTGGATGGCAGCTCTCCAGGCAATGCTGTCAAAGTCCCGGCGGTCAGCGCCGAGCTGATGCCGGCTGCCAAGCCCGCCTCCTTAGCTGCCGCCATCAACCCGCCCAACCCGCTGCTGGACATGCTCCTCATCCTGGCTGGCCACGCTGCCGGCGCCTGGCTGGCCACCGACTGCCTCGGGCTGTTCAGGCAAGCCCAAGCACCGTGTGTGCACAGCGCCCACCGCTGCTTCTGCTGGCGCTGCTTCTGCTTCTGGTGGCGGTTGGTGGCCCTTGGAGTGCTCCCTCGGTCAACAGCAGCAGCTGTGTGGCCTGCTGTGCAGCTCGGCGGTGGAGGTGGTGCCCCTGACGGGGCGCCGGCGCTGGAGGGTGGCCATCAACGCCCCGGCCACACCGACCACTGACGCTCTGAAGGACGAGCTGGCAGGTGAGGCGCTCAGCAGCAGCATTCCCTGCCTGGCGGAACCGCTGCTCCAGCAGCCACCACCCCATACAGTAAACCCACACCCACACAACACCCGCCCTCCGCTCCGATCCTTGCCTGCAGACCTGGGCAGGCGCGGCTACGTGTTCTCCCCGCCCGCTTCCCACGTCTCCCAGCATGCCGCCAGCCTGGGCCAGTCTGTGCTGGCGGCGGCCAGGCAGCTGGTGCATGAGAGGCATGCCCCCGACTCCGCCACCGCTACCCTCTTTGACCGCCTGTTTGGGGAGGGCGGCCAGCGCCAGCCTGCCGTCAAGGTGTTTGAGTGGCAGTTTGGCCAGCCGCCTGCCGTGCTGTCGCATGAACTCATTGCTGTGAGGTGAGGCAGCTGCTCACTGTCATGCTGTTCCGTCAAGCTTTCTTCAGTGACTGTCCAGCTGCCATCACCTCGCCCACCTGCTGTTGAGCTGCACTGTTGTTGGCTGGCCAGAGCCAACCTCGCTGTCGTGCCTCCTCCCTGCCCTTGCAGCTCCCACGAGGGCCAGGAGCATGGGGAGGCAGGGCTGTGGGGGACGCTCTGCCACGAGTTTGCCCACACCGTGTGCCGCCACCCAGAAGAGTCGGCAGCTCGTGCCACGGATGGCTATGGGCGGCTGGGGCCTCTGCAGGTGGGAAGGGAGGGGATCATCTGCAGGCTTGAGCCTGCCTGCACTGCTTTGGCGCCCATCCATGCCACCAGCACTTGCCAGCGCACACGCCTCTGCTGCTCCGGCATGCTGAGCGCCCACCAGGTGCAGTGCTGAAGCCAGCAGCAAACCCTGACACCCATGCAGCTGCTGGAGGCAGCCGGATACGCCGGATTTGACACCTGCGCCAGACTGCTGCTGGGCGCCGCCACCGGCGCTGCACCCGACGGCTGGGGGCTGGGTGCAGCCAGGCTGCTGCTGGATGCTGTGCTGGCCCGCTGGGCGCGCTTCCCGGTGTCTGAAGTGAAGTACTGGTGAGCTGCCCTCTTCTGTACTTTGCATGCCATGTAGACGTGAGTTAAGATGTGAGGTCCATCCTTGCGCTGCCCCATCACGCCCCGCCCCTGCCATGCAGCCGCGACTCCTCTGACGGGGAGCTGTCTTTCAACATTCTGCGGGAGCTGGAGGCCGAGAAAGTGGCCTGCCTGCTCCTGGCCAAGTGAGGAGCATCATTCGCTGTGGTGTCTCGGGAGGATGCACTTTGCCCGTGCATCCTGGCTGCATGCTGCTTGCATGGCCGCCTGGCTGTCTGGGTGTCAGCCTTGCTTGGTGCCCCTGCTGTGCCGAGCGTGTGCATGTGGTCTGCCCCTGGCCCCTGCTACAGGTGTGGCCGTGACCCACGGGAGTATGCTGCACGCTGGGTGCGGGAGGGCACGCCCATTGAGCAGGTGGCGGCGGGGCTGCAGACCACGGTTAAGAGGAGCAGCGAAGGTGCGCAGCATTGCTGCAGGTTGAGATTGGCTAGGGGCTGGTGGAGTGGAGCAGCCACTCTGTAGCAGTGCGGCAGCTGCGCACTTCTCGCCTGTCCAGCACCCGCATGCCTCTCCCTGCATCACCTTCAACAAACAGCAAGTTGCCCGCCCTGCCTGGCTGGGTTGCGCCCTGCAGCGGCGCTGCACGCCATCACCAGCAGCGACATGACCAAGTATGGCACCTACCGCTGGCCCAACTGCCCCAAGATCTCCGAGGCGCTGCTGCAGGTGCTGCCTGAAGCCATGCACATCTACGGCATGCAGGCCGCTGGCTGAGCAAGGCGGTGCGCCCCGAGCGAGACAGAGCAGCACCGCGATGGTGTACGAGCCCGCTGAGACGAGAGTGCTGCCGACGAGAGCGCTGCCGACGAGAGCGCTCTCGTCAGCCTTTGCAAATTGAGCACTGACTTTTGCAACTCTAATCGATTTTACCTTTTATTAGACCCTGCAGTTTCATTCTTTCATTGAGATGTGATGCATGCCGACATTCTCGATGCGGAAACCATTTTGCTTCTGAGCATTTGGATGTGGAAACCGCTGGCAAATGTGTTTGCCTGCAGTATGTGCTGCTGTGATGGGTTTCCATGCCATGATAAAAGCCGACACTGCAAATGTGTAACCTACATAGCGCCTGCCAACAAGAGGAACCAACCCTGCCACCACAGTGGCAGCAGGCGATGATGGCGGCGGCGGCTGGGTGGAAAGGTCGCAGGGCGCTGAGCGTGCAGGGCGCCTGCTCGTTGCCGTCTCCTGATCTCTGCCACTTGCATTGAACCACAGGCCGCCAATCAACCTTGCTGCTACCCCGTGAAGCAGCCCTCACATCCCCGTCTCCCTCAAACCATGGGCATTTTCGACAGGCTGCGCGGCAAGCGGGAGGATGCTGCAGCCGAGGTGTCCTCAGCAGAGGCCGCCGCTCAAGTAAGCCCATCGCTAGACCTCACAGAGGGCCCCGCAGCCGGCCCCGGGGCCAGCGCGCGGCAACAGACCTTTCAGAAGACGTTTGGAGTCGCTCCAAGCGACCAGTTGTACAACCCCTACGAGGGTGAGCGCATGCGGCCTCCTGCCCGCCCAGGAACAGCAAACCCTACACTTGCCGCGATGCTGGGTTCGATCAGCATGCCAGCGCGCTACAGGCGCGGCCCCTTGGCGGGGTACAGACCCTGCCGCCGCCGCCGCCGCCGCCGCCAGCTGCACTGTGCTGTGCTGCGCCCACCCGCCTGCTCCTGAGTCGCCCCGGCCCGCATCGCCTGTCGTTGCAGGATTGGGCGCGGCGCTGGACCGGCGCGAGGTGCGCGGCTCCTTCCGCGTCTCCAAGCAGCCCGAGTTCCTGTTCACCGAGGAGGCGCTGGTGCACAAGCGCAGCTGGAGCGAGAACCTCACATACTACACAGGGCTGGGCTACCTGGCAGGTGGGCGGGCTGGCATGGGTGGGAGTGTTTGGGATGAAGGTGTGTGGGGGAAGTGTGGGGCCAGCGGCCAGCAGGCAGCAGGCGAGACGCACGCGAGGGTGGGGAGCCAGCAGGAGGCGGTGGGGCCCGTATGGTGTGGAGTACCCCGGCCTCCAACCCCGCCACCCTGGGGCCCCTCTGCTGTGCAGGCGCGATACTGGGCGGCGGCAAGGGCGCGGTGCAGGCGGTGTCGGCGCCTGTGGCGCTGGCGGGGGTGGAGTCCAGCCAGCGGCTGCGCATCAACCAGCTGCTCAACACCAGCGGCAAGATGGGGCGCACCGCAGGTGCGTGCGCTCTGCTCCGCCGGCAATTTCTGTGCGAGCCAGCATGCGGGGAGGCGGGAGGGGGCTGCAATTTTGCATCTCCTGCTGCTTTACCGACATTGCTGCATGCCAGCCCTTTTTTCATCTGCATCACGTGCCGTGCCTGCCGCCTGCTGCAGGCAACTCGCTGGGCGTGCTGGGCCTGCTGTTTGCCTCCTTTGAGAGCTTCTCCGGCTACATGACAAACGGCCAGGTGCCCGACCAGGCCAACACGCTGATTGCCGGCGCGGCAACCGGTGCGCTGTACCGCTCCGTGCGCGGCCCGCGCCAGGCGGCGGCGGCGGCGGTGGTGGGCACGGTGGGCGGAGCAGCGCTGCTGGCAGCCCGCAACTTCATCAACCCAGGTCTGTGAGCATGTGGCATCGCAGAGACCTGATTTTCTTCATTTTGTTCACTCCTTGCATCCAAGTTCCATCCTCTTTTGCTCGCTCTCTTCGCTGCGCTGTCCTCCCCCCCCCCCCCCCCCATCTTTGCAACCACCACACCGATGCTGTGCATTACATGTGATTCATTCGCTACTTGGTTTGCTTTCTGGCGCTACTTGTTGCAACACTCTTGCAAGCAGGAAATGCAGGCTGGTCAGTGCGGGCCAATTTCAGAGAGGCTTGGCAGCGAAAAACTGTTGTTGACGGGATTGTTTGTTTGAGATTGATGTTGAGAGGAGATGAAGCTCTTGGCAGGACTGAATGCGCTGAATGGAAGCTCGTTGAGTGATTGAGTGTACAAAGAATGGGTGATAGCTGAGAGCTGCAGGAAGAAACAATTGGCAATTGACGTGTGCAACAACGCTGCAGCTGCTGCTAGGGCAACGGCGCCGCCTGCCGGGGCGCGGCCGCGCGGCGCGCCCTGTATGCCGCATCTGTGGACCACCGCTTGTAGTCTTCGGCCAGGAGGTTCATGAAGATGGGCAGCAGCGCCTGCAGCAGCGCGCCCACCACCGTGTTGCCGGTGCCCTGCAGCACAACAGGCGGCGCAGGAAAGGGCTCAGTGTATGCGTAGCGACCTGGCGCTGAGGTGTCAAGAAAGAAGGGCCCCGGCAGCAGGCCTTGCCTCCAGAATGGGGCGGGGGATGGCCTGGAACATGCCGACCACCTCGGTCCACACTTGCACGTCAGCCTTGGCGTGGATGGCGCCCATGCCGCTGCCATTGCTGAGAGCGCTGCTGCTGCTTGGTGCTGCGCCAGGCATGGATGCCGCCTTGCTCCCCGGCTGCCATGTCAGCATGGTGTGGAAGTAGAGCACAAAGCGGCGGTCCAAGCCCAGCTGGTTCAGCAGGTCGCTGCCACGCAGCCTGCGGGGCCAGGCCAGGCAGCGGGTGTCGGCCACAGGGTGCGGCAGCGGTGAGGGCACATGGCGCGGCTGGCGCAACAAGCCAAAGAGAGAGGGAGAGATGAAGCTAGCGGCCTGGCCCCTCACGTGCACTCGCCGGCCTCAAAGATGACCCCCGGCGAGCCGTCAGCCACCCGCACAGACACAACCACCTCTGGCTCCACCCACACGTTGAACAACTGCAAGGCGCGGCGGAGCAGGGGCAGGGTGGCGTTGACTCCGCGAGCCAAGCCGCCACCAGGGCGAAGACGCCGGGAGCAGCCCCGCATGAGGTGAGCTGGGGCAGCGCGGTGCACCGATGGCGCCCCCTCCCACGCACCGTCATCCTGGGCACTTTGAGCAGGAACGAGCTGCCTCCCAGCGCCTTGATCATCGCCGGGTCCAGCTCGTTGTACTGCTCCGGCGGCAGGCGCATGTACTTGTCCAGCGAGATGGCGCCGCCGCGGTCCTGCAGGGGCGGCGGGCACAGCGTGGCAGCAGCAACGGTTCACATGCACATTCTGCTGTGATACTGCTGCCTGTGAGCAGCGGAAAGGACTCTGCTGAGTCAAGCCTACCGGAACAGGGACGGACGCTTGCATGGAGGCTGACAGCTTGGCGGGATCCTTTAGGCGGCTGTGCCTGGGCGGCTGCTGCTGCTGCTGCTGCTGCGCAGCCTGCGCTCCCGCCGCTACAGCGGCAGGGAGCAGCTGCGCCCTGCTCGTGCTGCTGGGGCGGTGCTGCACGGCTGCACGGCTGCCAAGACGCTTCTGCAGGGCTGCTGCCAGCCCACCGTGCCGGCTGGCGGCGACGGCGGCGGGCAGCGGCGGCGATCGCTGGTAGGAGGCCGACCCTGCACAGCCCGCACAGAGGGCCTCAGAACTGGCCAGCAGCTCGATTGGGGCCGAGCAGGACACCCCACTATGAGTTCTCACTCACCGAGGAGCGACATTGTGTGCGTGTGTTCCACAACCACGCTCAGGTGCCGTTCTTACTGCCTCACGATGCAATGCAATGCGGCTGGGCGTGATGCTGCGTGTGTTTGCGCGCAGGCGAGCCGACTTTCCAGCTGGGTCCAGCTGGCCGCAGACAGCTCAAGGAGGGTTCCCGACCGATCTGGATCCAGCACGCATTGCAGCTGTCCCCTGGGCACCCATCTGCTCCCGATTCAGCTGTCAGACACCCGTGCCACCTCCTCCTTCCTCCTCCAACCAGTCGACATGTGCCTGTGCCGCGGCAACAAGGTCTGAGGCGTGACCTGTCCTTCAAAGTGCTAGTCAGGGCTGGTGTGAAGACCATAGAAACCAGGTCTGTGATCCTGGCGTTGCTCTGGTGGTTTATTAAGGGATGTTGTGCGCCGCATCACGCTTGGCACGCCGCGCCGCCACTGTGGCACGAAAGTCAAAAGTTAAACCCTTCAGCGACCTCTGAATCACTTTGTGCCCAACAGATTGATCAGCGTTGGATCCACAAGCAGAGTCCTAGCAGCACCTTGCCCTCGATTCCTCGGTTTCAAACCAGATCATCACTTCGGCAGGCAGCCCCACAGTCACTAAGATGATCGCGACTCTGGCAGCCCGCACCGCCCCTGTGCACCCCGCCAGGGCTGCGCACCGCCCTGTGCGCTGCACCGCCGGCGCCAGCAGCACGACGCCAACCCCGGCGCAGGGTGCTGCCCCAACCCCCATGAGTGTGTGGCAGGGTGGTCGTTGGGCAGCTCCCAGCCGCCGCCCCACGCAGGCCGTCGAGGTCCCTGCGGGCTCGGTCGCCGTCAGCTTCATCCTGAAGAAGGAGGTGCGGGTCGGGCCCTCACCGTTCAAATTGCAGCGTCGCCGCCCCAGGCGGTCCTGCGGCTGTGCTGCTGAGCTGGGCGATACAGGCCCCCTCTGTGCACCAGCGGGCCCAGTCGCCGCATCCTGAGCAGCAGGCATGCAGTACTGCACAACGCCGCCGCCCCGGGCCACCCTCCGTGTCCAGCGCTCGCTTCCTTGCAAGCTCACCCAGCTCCGCCGCTTGCCCACCCTTGCTGCAGACGTATTACGGCCAGCGCGTGCTGCTGGTGGGCTCCTCCCAGGAGCTGGGCGCCTGGAAGCTGGACGCCGGCCTGCCCCTGCGCTGGAGCGAGGAGCACAAGTGGAGCACCACCGTGGCGCTGCCCGCCGGCGCCGCCGTCGAGTACAAGTTTGTGATCACCGACCCCGAGCAGTGAGCGCGCCGCCCGCCCGCTGCTTGCGGTCGGGCAGCTGGCAGCGCTGCTGGTCGAAACTGGGCGATGCAAGCATGTGGGGCGGGCAGGCCCTTGGGGCGTGCCTCCTACGTTTGTGGCTGTGTGCAGCTGTCTGTGCCTGTGTGCACCCGCGCGTGCCCGCCTGCCATGCCCATCGCCGCCGCCCTCCCCCCTGCCTGCTGCGCCGCAGGCCACCCCTGTGGGAGTCGTGTCTCAACCGCTCCCTGGCTGTGGAGGATGCCGCCGCCACCCTGTACGGGTCCCGGGAGGAGCCCCTGGTGGCTGCCGCCGTCCCGCCCCCCAGGTGCGTGCCGCTGCAACAAACATGCTCGGCCAGCCTCTGAGTTGACCCTGGGGGTGGTGCCAGTGAGGGAGGACAGCGGCAGCTCTGGCGCTCTGCCCACATTGCAGCCGCGCTGCGCCTCCCACACCATGCGCCTGGCTGACCCGCTGCCGGCCTGTTGCCCGACCCACCCGCCTGCAGGCCTGTGGAGGTGCCAGCCCAGCCAGTTACCATTGCTGCACCCGAGCTGAAGCAGCCTGTTGCTGCCAGCATCGCCAGCGCCGCCCCGGTCGCCAAGGCCGCCGCGGCGGCCAAGCCGGCGGCCGCCGCCGCCAAGGCGGGCGCTGCGCCCAAGCAGCAGGCGGCCAAGGAGATCAAGATTTCGGCCGAGGCGGAGGCCGCCGTTAACGACATCATTGTGCAGGCCGACGGCGGGACTGGGATGGTGGCCGGGGCGGTGGAGAAGCTGGGGGCCGCCGCCGCATCCGTCGCGGGGGGCATCATCAAGGTGAGCGGGCGCGGTGGGTCACTGCGCTGGGGCAGGCCGGCCCCTCACCCCTCTCAACAGCCTTGCGACGACGGCGTGAGCGACTGGGTTTGCTCAAATCGCTTGATGTTGTGCTGCCGACGCCTCTTCATGTCCGTCATTTTGCCCCTCGTACCCACAGCAGGGCAAGGCCGCGGCCAAGGGCGGCCGGCGGCGCCGGCCAAAGGCCAACGCCACCAAGAAGGAGTGAGGTCCCAGCCCCCCAGCCCCTTGCTCCTCATGTGTATGCTATGCCAAGCTTGTTTTAGTTTGCATCTGGCTGCCCTGATTGGGCAGCCCTCAGTTCCTTTGCTGGCTCTCCACATCCCACTCCGTCTCGGTCTGTTTCGCTCTCTTGAAACCCCTCAGGTTCCCAGCTTAGCCCTAGTTTTCTAGATCAGAATGAACCCATGTCGCCTACCAGATTGATGAAATGTTTCCAGCACCCTGCACGCCCTCCTGTCAACAAGCAAAGGCACGACATGTGGCGGTGTCGAGGGGCTGCGACAGCAACCCGTGTGCAAGGCACCTGATGTCAACAGCTGGGCGGGCGGTGTCGTGCAGTGCACATGTCAGTTCCGGAGCCCTGTGGCTGCATGCCTCCTTGTGCCAGGCGCCAGGCAGCCACTGTCGTCAGTGGCAGCGGCTGCTTTGCGTCAGTGGTTGCATGCCCCAAGCAGCGCCACCAGTACCACATGGCCAGGAGTGCGTTCATCACCCCCGCTTGATCAAGGGAAACCCAATGAGGAGACTGTGATGTGAAGTGGCTTGAGGCGGCTGCAGTGGCTTCGGGTTGAGGTGTTGACGAAGGAGAGCACTCTAGCGGACCGGCGTGCGTGCTGACCGTTTTTCGGCCCCGGGTGTGTCTGCAAGCCGCCGACAGACCTCCCGGGCCCTGGCTGCACATGTGGCTGGCATCTCTCGCCACAGCATGACACGAGCACAGCATGACACGCTCACCATCAGCCTGGGTGGACTTCTGCCTCCCCATTGTCTTGCCTGCTGCAATCGGCACATTTGTGGGCCCCGAGCAGGCTTGCAGCCCGAACCGCTTGCACCTCGCCCGTGCAGCCGCTTGCAGCCAGCGACGCGCATTCCGCAGCCATGAGGAGCACCTTTGCGCTCAAGGCACCCTGCGCCACCGCCCGGGCTGTTCCACGCAGCCTGGGCCGGCCCGTTATCCCCTCCGCCATGAGACAGCCCAGGCCCCTGAGGCAGGCAGGCCCCCCGCGCAGCGCCATTCGGGCCTACGGGGGCGGGAATGTCGATGTGACGTTCACCCTGCAGAGGAAGTGAGTGAATTGCGCGGGGAGGGTTCAAACTCAGCGAGCGCGGCGGTGGTAGTCGGTGGTAGTGTTGGCGCCCCGTCCCCGCCGGCCTCCCTAGGGCCTCCCGCCGTTGCATGTGCTTGGGGCAGCCCTGGTGGCACAGAAATGCCCAATTGGAACCCTGCTGGGCATGGCGCGGCCATGGCCTATTGCCAGGGCCCTTCCTTGTCCCCCCACCAGCGCTCGCCGCCGCCCAGCGCAGCTTCCACAGCCCTGCTGCCCCAGCCGCCGCCACCCGACCGCGCCGCCCCCGCCTGCCCCGCCCGCAGGGTGTGCTTCGGCCAGTCGGTGGTGCTGACGGGCGACGCGGAGGAGCTGGGGGGCTGGGACCTGGGGCGAGCGCCGCGCATGGAGTGGAGCGAGGGCCACAACGGCGAGCACCACTGGACCGCCACCGTCAGCCTGCCGGCGGGCGCCACCCTGGAGTACAAGTTTGTGATCGAGGACAAGAACCAGTGAGTGGGGGCGGAGGCGGCGCGCAGAGCGGCGCAGCCCAGCGCCTGCCACCCTGCCTCCCATGCCCCCTTCGCCACGCCCTGCCGCTCGTGCATGCGCCGTGCGCATGCGCGCGTGTATGTGTGAACCGGTGCTGACGGGCGCCTCCCCCCACCGCGCCCTCCCCCGCGCCCGCTAGCAGCGAGCCGATGTGGGAGTCCTGCTGGAACCGCAAGCTCACTGTGGACGCGCGCAACACCGAGCTCTACGGCTACTGGAACCAGCCGATTGAGGAGGAGGCGTATCAGGCTGACGCCGCCGCCGCCGCCTCCACCTACGCCGACAACGGGTGGGTGCGCGCGGGTCCAGCGGCGCGGCCGCGGCCTGCATGTGCACGGCAGCAGCGCCGGCCTGCACCTTGTTGCCTCTTTTGCGACGCCTGGTCGGGGGCGCGCCAGCACCCGGCCACCCAGCTGCAGCATGTGCCGCGCACCCTGCTGACCTGGCCTTCTGCCTCCTGCCCCGGCCCGGCCCTCCCTCCCGCCCGCAGCCTGTCCTACACCGGCTCCGCCGCCAACGGGTCCGTCAATGGCAAGGTGAAGCTCTCTGCCGCTGCGGAGGCAGCCGTCAGCGACATCATCGCCCAGGCTGAGGCCACCGCCCATGTGGCTGTCCCCGCGATGGCGGGCGCGGCCGTCAACGGCGGCAGCCACAAGGTGAGAGGGCAAGGGCGCGGCACGTAGGCAGGAGGCAGGCAGGCCGGCAGTACCTAGCTAGGCTGCCGCCCCCCTGCCTGCCTGGCGTGCCGTCAACCGACCGTGCTCGGCCTCCCTTCCGCCTCGCCCCTGGTGCAGGTCAACGGCTGGGAGAGCCGGGGCCGCTCCCCCGCGCCCGTGGGCGGCGCCGGCCTGTCCCCCGAGCAGCGCGCATTCCTGGAGCGCAAGGCAGCCGAGGCGCGGGGCGCGTCCACCATGCCCGCCCGCCTCAACGGCGCCGCGCCGGCGGCGGTGGGCCTGTCTCCTGAGCAGCAGGAGTTCCTGGAGCGCAAGCGCCGCGAGGCCAGCGCCACGCCGCCGCCGACGCCAGCCCGGGGCCGCAGCCCCGCGCCCACCCGCGGCCGCAGCCCCGCGCCCACCCGCGGCCGCAGCCCCGCGCCCACCCGCGGCCGCAGCCCGACCCCAGTCCGTGCCAGCAGCTCCCCCGCATCGGCCGGCCTGTCTGCCGAGCAGCGCGCCTTCCTGGAGCGCAAGCAGCGCGAGACCAGCTCCTCCCCTGCCCCCTCCCGCGGCCGCAGCCCAACCTACACTCCCGCCACCACCACTGCTGCTGGGCTCACCCCGGAGCAGCAGGCGTTCCTGGAGCGCAAGCGGCAGGTCAGCGCATCCCCCGCGCCGGCGCCCTCTCGCGGCCGCAGCCCTGCGCCCACCCGTGGCCGCAGCGCCGCACCTGCCAGCAGCGCGGCTCCCAGGGGCCTGTCGCCCGAGCAGCAGGCATTCCTGGAGCGCAAGAGGCAGGTCACCGCGTCCCCAGCGCCTGCCGCCGTCAGCAGCTTCAGCAGCGCGGCTCCCAGGGGCCTGTCCCCTGAGCAGCAGGCATTCCTGGAGCGCAAGAGGCAGGTCAGCGCGTCCCCGGCGCCCACCCGCGGCCGCAGCGCGGCCCCCGCTCGCGCCAGCAGCTCCCTTGCATCGGCCGGCCTGTCTGCCGAGCAGCGCGCCTTCCTGGAGCGCAAGCAGCGCGAGACCAGCTCCTCCCCTGCCCCCTCCCGCGGCCGCAGCACCAGCGCCAGCAGCTCGCCCGCCCCGGCCGGCTTGTCTGCTGAGCAGATTGAGTTCATGAGGCGCGCCGGCAAGCTCTGAGCCAGGCTGCGGCTCGTACCATACTGACACACACTTACTTCGTTTGTAGCACCAGTACTGCAGTCCCCTTCCGTCCCTCTCCCTCTTCAAGTTGGGGCCCGTCCTGACTGCCACACTGAGCGGCAGCACACCTTTTGCTGTCGCCACGTCGGCGCACTTCCCTTCCCATTGCCATCTGCCCTGCTGAGCCCCGTCCCCGGTTTTACTATGTGTCTTGCTGTTCTCTGTTGGAACCAATCCACCCCACCTCCCACCTTTTCTGTTGAATGAATGGTCAGCTGCTGATTCGTTGTTGGCCGGCGATTATTGCCAACACCACAACACCAACATTCCTCTTGAAGGCGCTTGCGCCGTCCCCCAATTCCCTGCTGCACTCAATTCTGCGCGCGCCACACTCCCTAGGTCAGGTACTGCGAAAGAATTTCATGCCGTGCGGCGGCGACCCCGCCCCATTGATTGTGCCTCGCTCACTGCGCCCCATGGCACCAACGCTTAGCTGACACGACACCCGGTAGGGGTGCCCCATTGTAAGCGAGCGCGTCGCTTCGCCAAGCGCCAACAGATAGTGCAGCAGCAGGCTGCTGCCACCGCTCCATGGGCCTCACTTCTTTGTGTTGGCTGCTTCCTTTGGGTGCTGCAGGAGCAGGGGAGGAGCCAGGCAGGCATGCAGACCTTCTAGCCTGAATAGCAGTGCTGCTCGTGCATGCCACCAAGCCCAGCCATATGCACCACACCTCTGGCGGCAGCGGCTGATGGACTTGACCAGTCCACTCCCGGATCTCTTGCGCCTCCTGCTTGCTCAGCGGCGCAAAGGCGGGCAGCAGCTCCAGTGCTGCATCGCTGATGGCGGCTGCCGTGGGGTGCGCCACACGCCTGCGACCATGTGGAACCGTGCCCTGCCCAGCCTGCCCGCTGACTGGCGGGTTTGTGGTGGTGGGGCCATCAGGACCTGGCGGAGGGCGCAGGCGGGCCGCCAGCTGGCGCACCACCTCCAGCAGCTGCCCGCTGCTCAGCCCCGCTGTCAGCTGGGCAAGCAGCGCCGTGCTCTCGCCAAGCACCAGCTCGTCACGCTGCAGCAGCAGGGCAGCGGCGGCAGCTTAGGAGCTTGTGAGAGCCACCGGACAAGGGAAGAGTGCGGTTTCAGGCTTCCATCAAGCAACCACGAGCCCGCTGCTGCCCACCCCCACCCAGCCCACCTGGGCAAAGCTCTGCAGCAGGGCGTGCCTGCCACCATAGTCTGGCAGCGGCAGCTGGATGTAGCGCTGGATGAAAGTGCGCAGCGCCCGCTCATCACGCTTCACACACGCCTGCGAGCACGGCCGGCACCGGCGGCAGCGCATGCCAACTCAGCCTGTTTTGCTGCAGGAAACCCTCCCAAGCGGCAGAACTGGTAGTGGCACAGTTTGGACAGCCAGCATCGATCAAGAACATCAACTGTGAGGGGCCCAAGCTCGCCTGTGGCTGCCGGCTGGTGCACAGCACCAGCACCCCATCCCCAGGCTCCAGGTCTGCCACCTGCAAGTAACAAAGCACCCAGGCCCCAAACCAGCAATGTGGTTGATCAAGGTGGCGTGCATGCCACGCAAGTATTCTGCCACAGCATCAGCCCAGTGGACTGCCAGCAGCCCAGAGCAGCAGCCCCCTGGGGCGTACGGGCCACAAGCTCCGCCCCCCTCCTCACCTCTGCCACCAGCGCCTTCCTGATGCGGCTGGGCGGCTCCCCGCCGGGCGGCGTCACCAGCGCTGCCCGCGCCCTGTCTGTGAGGAACACATGATCCACATCCTCCACCAGCACCACCGAGGGCGCCAGAGCGTGCGCCGCCTTGAACACCTGCTCCGTAAGGCGCCGGCGCAGGCACAGTGCGGAGCAGCTTGTGAACACCAGGGGCGTTGGAGCTGGGGAGGTGCAAGATGTGATGGCTGCCACACGCAGCGCCGGGCTGCTTCCTGTCAGCCAGCATTCAAGCAGGCTCGCACCCTCGTGACGCACCCTCGTGCCACCCCACCTACCCCCACAGCTCTACCACCCCTACTCACCATATGCACCATGATGGCGGCCTGCTTGCCCGGGAACTTTCCAGCCGTGGTGCCGGGGCTGAGATCAAACAGGGTGGCACCCGCCTGGTGTGCCGCTGCCATGCTCAGCATCGTCTTGCCGGCGCCGGCGGGCCCGTACAGCAGCACTGTGTGTGGCGCCTTCAGCCTGCAGCACCAGCTGTTTCTCAGCGCCTCCCCCCCCGCTTGCCAAAGCAGCTGCTGGGCAAGGACAAGCCTGGCAGCGGTGGCCACTCACTTGGAGAGGGCAGGGTGAGCGCCCAGCGGCAGCACGCACGACGCCACCACCGCCTGCCGCCCCTGCGCCAACGAGTGCTCGGGGTAGGGCTGGAACTCATCCTCCCCTGCTGCTGTCTTGGCCTTGCCAGCAGGCGCCTTGGCTGCCTGGCCAGGCGCAGAAGCGTTGTTCTTCT
This sequence comes from Chlorella variabilis, assembly GCF_000147415.1. Lineage (NCBI taxonomy): Eukaryota > Viridiplantae > Chlorophyta > Trebouxiophyceae > Chlorellales > Chlorellaceae > Chlorella > Chlorella variabilis. The sequence continues at coordinate 640,145 of NW_005435063.1, forward strand.
TGCCGCCAGCCTTGGGCTTGCTGGGCTGCGCTGGCTGCGGCGCGGCGCCTCCCGCCACCTCCTCTGCCATCCTGTCGCCGCCAAGAAAGTCGGCCACGCAGGTGGGCGGGGGCAGCCGCACCAGGCCCGCTGCCGCCAGCTCAGCAAATATAGACTCAATGCTGCGCCCTGCCTGCATCCAGGCAGGACGCCGAGGCAGGACAGGCAGCACCAGGATGGCACAGGGTGTGCATTGTGCTCGCACTGCTTTGCCCCTCCCGCCAGGTCTTCATCTCTGCAGCTGGCAAGCCAGCATGTGATATTCCTTTGCCAGCATCAGCTCACCGTCGGATCTTTCTTCTTCTTCTTGACCGGCTCCTCAGCTGCCGCTGCTGCAGCGCCAGCCTTTGCTGCCGCCCCCTGCTTGCCGCCCTTGGCCGCAGCGCCAGCGCCCGCCTGTTTCCCACCGGCTGCCGCCGCCTGCTTCTTGCCGTCCTTGCCGCCCTTCTTCCCCTTCCCCTCCTTCTTGGCACGCTCTGCCTTCCCAGCCTTGAGCATCTCCTGCAGCAGCAGCAGGGTGGCAGGCGGTCTAACCATCGGCAACAGGCCACAGCATCACGCTGGGGTCCAACAGGCAGGGGCAGGCCAGCGATCAGGCAACGGAAGCGGGCTCTGCTGCTCAGGCTCTCGGGGCAGCGCGCCGTCCATCAAGACGCGCCTTGATGTTCTGGATGAGGCGCCGCATGTCGTCATCCGCCTCCAGCCGCACCTCCTCAAACACCACCGGCCGCACCTGTGGGGGACCACAGCGGGCACAGCACGCCGGCACCATGTCAAGTAAAAGGTAGCGTGTGCCTCCAGGGCAGGGTGTCGGGGCAAGAGTGCGGTGCGCGGGATGCTGCTGTCATGCCGGCACCACCGCCGCCACATCCATCCACCTGCCAGCCAGCCATCTGAGCAGGCGTACCTCAGCGGTCACCATGTCTGCATCATAGCTCTCCGCCCCGCTGCCCCCCCTGGGCTGCGGCAGGCCCCGCAGCTCTGGTGGCACTGCAGCAACGCCGTGGCGGCACCAGCCACAATGAGTCTCCAAGCAAAGGGCAGCTCAGGCAGCAGGCAGCAGCGCCAGGCAGCGGCGGCAGCCAGGGTGCGGCGTGGCTCACGCAGCGCCAGCGTGGGGTCTGAGGGCTCGTACTGCTGCCACACATCCATGAACAGCTGTACCGCCTCCTTCAGCCCCTGCAGAAACTCCTGGGTGACCTTGGGCGCTGCGGCCTGCTTGGCACCCCTGCCGCTGCTGCCTCGCCCAGCGCTCGCCGCCCCCGCTTGGGCAGCCTTGGCGGCAGCCGCAGCCTCCTCTGGGGTCGGCTCGGGCGGCGGCGGCAACACAAGGTCCCTGCTGCCGCCCTTGGCGGCCTCGGGCAGGTCTGCATACTCTCCAGTTGCCGGGTCCCGGCTCTTCAGGAACCAGTCGTTCAGCTGCAAGGGGCATGGCACGGCGGCAGGACCTCGGCAGGTTTTGTTCGGGAAGATGCACGCCGCAGGGGCCAGCATCCCTGCAAACCTGTGGCATGCTTTGCTGCACCGGCCCTGTCGCCATCCACCCAGCTGGCCATCACCGGGTGCCCAGGCCCACCGTGAGGCATTGAGACCCCACAGGGCCCACCAGCCCACCTTGTCCCTGATCTGATCCTTCATCGCAAAGCCCTCCTGCTGCCGCACGGCCGCCTTGATGCTCAGCAGCGCATCGTCCAGCTCCCGCTGCCGCGACGCCTGCCGTGCCTTGCGCTGCTTCGCAATGGCAGCCACCCGCTGCTGCAATGCCGCGCTGCGCCCGCAGTCCGAAGGAGCCAGCATGCCTAGGAACTCGAGCTCCTCGCGGCGCTGGCGTGCCACGCTGCGCCGTGCCAGCCAGCCCCGCACGCCGGCCTGCACCGCAACCGCCGCCGCTTCCCGCCGCTCGCACAGCGCGCCGCCCTGCCGCGTGTTGCCCTCGTCCGTGCTGCATGCCTCCCGCTGCTGCTGGCTGAGCAGGTCCTCTGCCTCACCCGCTGTGCCCCGCACCGCCTCCAAATCAGGCCCCTGGCCCATGGCTTCGGCACCAACAACTGCGTCTGGCGCTGCCGGCGCCGGCTGCTGCTCATCCTCTGTGACGCCTTGCTCCTCTGCGCCCGCACCGCCAAGGGCAGGGCCCCGACTCCCAGCATCCTCAGCAGCACCAGCGCCTGTGCCGGCATCCGCAGCTGCCTGTGCGGCTGGCAGCACTGCTGCCGCCGCTGCTGCCGCCGCTGCTGCCGCGCCGCGCGCTGCCAGCTGCTCGGCCCGTGCCTCTCGAAAGTATGCGGGGACTGGCAGCTCCAGCGCGTCTGGCGTGAGGCCCAGCGCCGCCAGCTGCGGCCCCAGGTCCACAACGTCCACCCCTCCATTCAGCGTGGCCAGGTAGGCACGCAGCTCCAGCGCCCGCCCCATGCACGCTTCCAAAGTGGCCCGCAGGCAGCGCCGCTTCTGCGGCTGGGCCACGCCGTCGTGCGCCGTGCACAGCTTGTGCATCGTGCGCACGTAGCTGATGTACAGGCGGCCCCAGTCTGCCAGCTTCTGCAGGAAATAGGGGGCAATGCATGTCTAAGGCTTGCGCTGGTAAGAATCCAGCATGACGGCACCCTACTGCCGCCACCCCCCCACCTTTGGTGCCGCTGCCCGGTCCTCTGGGTGCTCGGCATCCAGGTGGCTGACCAGCTCCGCCACGCCCTGCCGCCACAGCTCCTCGTAATGCCTGCAGAGGGCGGATTACGGGCAGCCACCAACGCGCATCGCTAGTCCAAGAGGAGCGCGGCAGGGTTGGGACCGGGAGCTCGGGCCCTTTCAGGCCCATTGGCGGCAGCAGCTCCAGTCCGAGCGATCCCCACCTGCTCGACATTGTGCCGCCCCGCTTCAGCGCGCGCAACCGAACGGTCAGCGCAGACCAATTGGCTGCGGCGGAGCGACTCAGGCTATCATCATTCGATCGCGGGACAGAGGAAGCCGCAAGAAGGCGACAATTCACGAGGCCGTGAGTGCCGCCACCAGGGGGCACCGCCACTCTGGCAGGGCGCCAAATGTCGGCCGACCCTCGACTTTGCAGCCCCGCTCCAATGCCAATCATGAAGTGTTTACAGGGGTGCTGTAAAAAGCCAAATCGGGCCGGCAGAGCAACTGATGTGCCGATATGAAAGGCTAGGTGGCTGCCCGGTTGGCACTCGCCGCCGTCGGGCGGCAAAAGGCAAGGGGAGGGCGGGCGGGGAAAGGGGAGTACATGTACAGAGCGGCTGGCAGGCTCACATCACATAAAAGGATGTCAAGGGGGTCATGAAAGGCTCTCGGCACCAATGCGGCGCAAACAATAGGGGGAGGGCAAGTAGGCTGCCAGGGAGGTAACAATCGGGCAAGGAAGTCGGGGAGGAGGTTGGGCGCGTGTTTGTTGCGCAGTACAGTTAGGCAACAATAGAGGGAAGGGGGCAACAGGTGGGCAACTTAGGCGCACGCGTGGCGCGCTACAATTAGGCAACAATCAAGATAGAGGGAAGGGCAATAGGCAGTGCAGGGTCAAGGATTAGAGCGCAATGTACGCGGGCTGTACAACATCTCAGGGTTTCTTTTTGTTTGGTTATGTAAATATCAAGTCATTCTGTGGGCCAATGGTGCGGCAGAGCACATTTTCAGCTCAGTGTGCCAGGGCGGCCACCAGGGCTTCCTCCTCGGCCTCCACCACTACGGCGGCGGCACGACGCTCCTGCCGCTGCTGGCGACGGGAGGAGGTGGTGTGCTGGCGGCGCTGCTTCTCGCTCTCGAGGGTCAGCCGGCGGCGCTGCTCCTGGGCGGCGGGCTCCCAGGCCCAGCGCCGCACGCCCAGGCTCATGTCGATGGGCAGCAGGCGTGGGGCAGCCTCGACGCGCCGCAGCTGGCCGTCGGTGAGGGGGTGGCTCAGCACTGCGCCCAGCAGCTCCTCGAAGCGGGCCGGGGTCTGGGTGAGGCGGCCGCGCGCCACCAGCACCGCCCAACTTTCCGTGAAGCGCAGCGCGAGCTGCAGCAAGGGAGGGAGAAGGGGAGGCGGTGAGGGGCAGGTGCGTCGGTGCCAGCTGTTGCTATAGGGCTGGTGGCCAGCTGCTCAGCAGGCAGGATGGCAGGCAGCCGGGCAGGCAGGTAGGCAGGCCAAGGCGCTGGGCTCACCTCCGCGGTCCTCCACCCGCTGGCAATGCACGCCTCCTGGGCAGCCGCAAACTTGTGGCCAAACCAGGGCTGCGCCCACAGGCAGTCGTCGGCCCGGGCGCATGCCTCATGCAGTTGCACCACCGCCTCCTGGCTGACGGTGGCGGCGGCGGTGGGGCAGGAGAGGAGGGTCTTGAGATCCTGCCAAAAGGCGATGAAGGGCGCCGCCACCACCAAGCTGCCGAAGCGCAGGTGGGACAGGAGGTCAAAGGCGCGCGCAGCCAGGCTCCAGGCGGCCTGGTGCTTGCCGGCGGCTGCCAGCTGCTGGGCGCGGGCGACCGCACGTGCTGCAGGGAGGGAGGGGGAGGGGAGGGGAGCGGGCACGGCAGAATGAGCATGGGGTGTGCCTGGGGCCCCAATGGGGCGGGTGGGCTTGGAATCTCTCCAGGTGAGCCGCACCCCGTGGCTGCCACCGTGGCTCACCTAGCGCCGCCTCCACTCCATTGTGCATCAGGATGACGGCACTGGAGCCGCCAGGGGCGATGGAGGAGAGCAGGGGGCCGTGCATGTCCAGCAGGTTGGCCATGATGGAGGTGGCGGTGGCGGGGTGGGTGCTGACGATATCACGCGCAGCGGCGAAGATGTCGCGGGTGAAGGTCGGGAAGTTGCGGATGATCTTCTGCAGCAGGGAGCGGGCGCACAGGCGGGGTGAGTGGCAGGCACGGCTGGCGGTCGATGCATCAGCGACGGTGCTGCGTTGCGTGCCGGCAGCGGCAGCGAGGCGCGCAGCCCACCTGCTCCACCTCGCCATCGGTCATACCGATCAGCCAGGGCGCCACGTCGGCATTCACATCCTTGAACTGTGCCGGTGCCGACATCTGGTCGCCGCAGCCGTGGGCGTAGATGGTCGGGGAGGTCATGCGCAGCAGCGGCTGCTGCGACCGGCCCGTGGCGGGCAGCGCGATGGGGCTGGCGATGAGCGCCCGTTCCAGGCGCTCGTTGGCCTTGGTGGCCGGCACGATGTTGTTTGAAGAGGGGCAAGCGGAGGTGGAGGGCGCCTGCAGGCAGGCGGGGCAGGCAGGCGAGGCTGGTGGACGGTCGCGCGGAGGCGTCGACGAGTGGCGGCAGGCGGGCGACTGGCAAGTGGCGGCGGCGGCGGTGCGGCGGCGGCCTGCCGGGGCTCTGCAGCTGCGTGGCGGCACACACCTGGATGTCCGCGGGGGTTGACAGGGAGGCTTCGAAAGGCTTTGAAAGGGAAGCGGCCAAGTGAGGCCGCGCAGATGTCCGGGCCAGCGGCCGCAGGGATGCACGCACAGCGTTAGCATTGCCTACGGGACAGCGTGAGGATTGGCAGAGGTCAGCTGGCGCTGCCATGGGGGCCAAACCACCACCGTTGCCATCGAGCCCTGCCATTCGCCCGCACCGCAGCCCGGCAGCACGCTGCAGCGCCCACAAATGCCCCACCGACCTGCTGCCGCGCTGCAGGAGGGGTGGCTGAGGCGCATGGCGTTCACGGCGAAAGTCATCGTGGTGTGAGTGGTTCACGCTGGGGAGGATGGTGGGCGTTGCAGGGAGGCCTGGGACTGTGGCAGGGCGACAGGAGACCGAGCTGGGGCGGAATGGGGGCTCTGGCGGGGGCGCCGCACGTTGACCTTCGATGCCCTCCCTCCTTTCCTCCCGTGCCCGGGGACTACTATAGGCGCAGGCGCCGGCGCCGGCGCACCGCCGCACGAGTGGGGAATGGATGCACGCAGCAGGCTGGCGGACAGGCCCTGGGTCTCATCACCTCATACACAGGAGCTGGCAGATCCAGGCCCCGGGGCAGGGACTTGGCTGTGGGACCAGGCGCCGCCGCCAGCACAGCGACCGCACACCACGACACCCAGACCACAGCATGCCGCATCCCGGCCAGGCAGAAACGGACCGTTCGACAGTGATGGTGGCAATGCTCGTTAAGAGCCAAAATAAGGCACGAAAGAATACTGGCATCATGGCATGGGGGGATGGTGCTGCAAAAGTGCTGTAGGGCAAAAGGCAATGAGGAGCTGAGCGGTGCAATTCAAAAGGCTGGGTGATTGCAGATACAACAAGGGAAAACAGGGTCAATGGGCAGAAAAATGAAAGTGAGGGGCAGAGACAAGGCTGTGAGTGTAGTCAAGAGAAACAGCAGAGGGAGCGAATCGGCGTGAAGGTGTGTGCACATGTGGCCACAGAAGCGTGCCCGCCAGCACAGGGGGGTGCAGCATGCTCAGCATGCTGCCATGCCTTCAATAGAAGCGGCGGCAAATCCGGGGGCGTGTGCGGCGTGGCCGGCGGCGCCTCACTGCTGCTTGGCCTTCTTCTCCGCCACCCAGAAGCTGGCATACATGTTGACCCGGTCCATGAAGCCCTGGTCAGCCCGCTGGATGCACCGCACCTCAAAGCCAGCGTCGGCGATGAAGGCCGCGTAGGGCGGCACGTAGGCGGCCGAGCGCCAGATGACGCGGCCGCCGGGCGCCACCTGCGGCGTGGCGACAGGCAGGCCCACGCCGGGTGCAAGCGTTTGCATGGCGCGCGCAAGCATGCGCAGATTTGCCAACAGCAGGGCCTGGTGCGGGCTGGCCTGGCACCAGAGCAGCCCCGGCAGCGCTGCTCCAACCCGCAACCAACCACCACAGCCGCTGGTCCGCCTCCCACCTGCTTGGCCAGCGTGGCGGCCACCTCCCGCGTCGCCTTGTCGTCCAGCCAGTCCAGGTGGTCCATCAGGATGACCTGCGACATGCGGTACCGGCCAGGTGGGCGGCGGCCCCGGACGCCAGCCGCCACGCAGCCACCCGTGCCCGATGCCTCCACTCCCATGCACTCCCCAGGCATGCCTGGAGCGGGCCTGCCCGCTGCCCGCTCGTGCCTGCCCGCCTGCGTGGCAGCTGCCCGGCAGCTGCCTGCGCACCTTGGTGTACTGGCGGGCACGCAGGGTGGGCAGGAAGAAGCCGTTGACGATTGCCAGTGAGTCCAGGGCGCCGTCCTTGAGCGCGGCAAAGCCGGCGGGGGTCAGGTAGGAGGGGCAGTTGTCCCTCGCAAACCTGCCTGCAGGCGGGGAGGCGGCGCGCGGGGAGGTGGCCGGGCGGCAGCATGGGGACGAGCCGAGGGTTGGGGCTGGGGGAGGGTGTGCTGCGAGCGTGGGCACCTGCCCCTACCTTCCCTTCCTGCCCAACCCCAACCCTCGCCTCCCACGCAGCGCTGCCCTGCCCACCTGCCGCACACCCTGCCCTCGTGCCTTACGCTGTGCTCCGCAGCACCCGCCCCTCAGGCTCACCCGTCAGGCAGTTGTAGTAAAAGTAGTTGTGGCGGCGCAGGTGGCTGTGCTGCGCCACGCCATCAAAGGTGCGGGCGGCGTAGGCGCTCATGTGCACGCCGTCCCGCATGATCAGCTGGTACTGCTTGAAGGGGATGTCGCCGCCAAACCTGGGCGTGGGTGCAGGGACGGGGCAGGGGGGTGGGGTTGTGGCAAGGCCAGGAGGGTGACAAAACGGGCCGGGCACACGAGCCGCGCAACAGACCCGGGCCGGCCGGCGGCACAGGCGGCCGAGGTCTCGGCCCGCAAGAGCGGCCCATGGGCCCGGGGCCGCCAGCCCCGCGGCAGCGCGCCTCTCACCACAGGGTGACTCTGTTGAAGAAGAGGAGGGCAGCAAAGTCGGCGATGATGGAGAGGGCCCAGGCGGGGACGGCGCGCAGCAGGCGCACCACCCACAGCGCCTCCCAGCCCGCGCGCTGCGCCTTCAGGGTGGGGGCCGCCGCCACGGCCGCCACCGCGCGCCCCATGCCCAGCCAGGAGGCCAGCGACTGCACCACGCGCACCACCTTGCCCTGCGGGGGCAAGTGTGTGGAAGTGGAGGCGGGGGGAGGGTGTCCAGCGTGCAGTGGAATGGCTGGAGGGCAAGCTGCCGCGTCAAGGGGAGGGCAGGTTGCTTGGCTGCAGCCGGGCGCATGGCTGCGGCCCGCCAGGTGCGCGGCCACCTCCCCACCCGGCACCCTTCACGCAGGCCCTCACCATGCCGCCATGGAAGTACAGGCCATCGTCAAAGTACCGCAGGCGGTCCCGCCAGAAGCGGATGGCCGACTGGCTCAGGAAGGGCGCCAGCTCTCGTTCAAACAGCTGCGCCGCGCGGGGGTGCTGCAAGGGGGGGGGCGGGCGGGGCGAGCAGGGCAGGCAGGGCTGGTGGCGTCGGCCTCTCAGGGCTGGGAAAGGGTGCAGGTGGAGGCACGCGCAGCCGCTGGAGGCTCCGCCTGCGGCTCAGGCCTGCCAGCTGCCACTGCCACCTGCCCCCCACACCCCGCCGCCCCTTGGCTGCCTCCCTCCTGCTCCTTTGCGTGCCGTGCCTCCCCGACAGCCGGTCCCCCCATCCCTCGCCCCGCCCCCCCACCCCGTCCAGCAGCCCCTCACCTTGCCCTCCCCAAACAGCGCCCACACATCCTCATACTCCAGCTGCCGGATGGCCACCTGCTTCAGCTCCAGCAGTGCAGACTGCGCGGGGCTGCAGCAGCAGGCGGGGCAGCGCGGGCGAGGCAGCAGAGCCAGGGGCGGCCAGTCAGGCCCGTGTCACACGGGCCCGGACAGCGCTCGCGGCAGCAGGCAGGTATGCGCATGCAGGCAGGTAGCGGCTGGCCCCGGCTGCAGCCCCCCCCACTCACTTGCAGTCAACGCTGTACACGCGCCGCGCGCCGCTGATGCACAGGTGCAGCGAGTTGCAGCCGCCGGAGGTCAGCGTCAGGCACACGTCGCTGTCGCTGATCTGCGCCAGCAGGGGCGGCGGTGCAGGCAGGGGGCACGGGCACACGGGCATTCAGCTGTGGGAGCTGCCAGCCAGCAGCGCAGGGTGGTGTCGGCAGGCGGTACTGCTCCGGCTGGTGAGCATGCGCCCGGTGCCGAGTGCCTGCTGCAGGCGGCTGGCCCCTCCTCGCCCCTCCCCACCTGCAGGTGAGGCTCGTCTGCCGCCGGGTCCTCCCAGCTCTGGGTGTAGAGGAAGGAGGGGGGGAAGAAGGCGGGAGCCTCCACCTGCGTGGCAATGGCACCTTCTTGATGTCATCCAGCCCTGCATCGCCCCAGCCTGCGATTTGATGCTTCACACCCACACCACCACCGTCGCCGCGCCCCCACACCGCCGCCCCCACCTTGTTCTCCACCAGCAGTGTCTCCAGCTTGGGGATGCGCC